>NC_089219.1:16129518-16295527 GCF_963924675.1 Phocoena phocoena | reverse complement strand
CTCTTTTTTTTTTTTTCCTTTTTGCCGCGCGGCATGTGGGATCTAATTCCACCACCAGGGATCGAACCCGTGCCCCCTGCATTGGGAGTGTGGAGTCTTAACCACTGGACCGCCAGGAACGTCCCGACAGTGATCTTTAAGGATCTAAATTCTGATATCTGTACTTCCTTATCCATAAATGGCAGTAGGAGTACTTATGTTATTTGGATAATGGTGAGGACTAGGGTATATAAAGGCCCTTAAACCATCCTGGGTGCTTTATTATCAGCATATCAGATATTTTTCAAACCTTAGTATTTATGGCCTTTGGGTTTAAATAGCTGCCTGGAAACCTAGTTTGTTATTAACCTCTTTTTTAATTGTTGGAGAAGATGGTGATGAGTGGAATATGTAAGCTATAAGCTGCTCCCTTTTGATTTTTATTACTCTGAAAGGTAGGGCTATGGTAGAAGGTAGGACTGTGTTTACTTGATCGCTCTGCATTCACTTTCCTGTAACTAGCAGTGATACTCCATACCGGTATGGTATGGGCACCCGCTGTGAAGAAAGAAAGGGTTTGTACTTGACTTCAGCCCTGTCTGTAAAGTGCAGTATTATTTAACTATGGTACATTGTCGTTTTTGTGTAATAGGATTTTTTTTCCATCTGAAACAAAAATAATAACTGTTCATAATGGAAAATTTGAAGCTTTAGATGTTGTGAAGAAAAAAAGTCAAACATAATTTTACTATTCAGAGAGAACCTTTTTTTTTTCATTCAGCATTTTTCCCTAGGTTTGTTTCATTCTCTTTTAATTGCTTCAGTTCCTCCATAATATTCTAAACCATAGGCTGGATGAGAGGTATCAGGGTTAACAGGAAGAGCGTTTATTTTATTTATATTTATTTATTTATTTATTTAATTTTTGGCTGCATTGTGTCTTCGTTGCTGCATGCTCGCTTTTCTCTAGTTGCGGCGAGTGGGGGCTACTCTTTGTTGTGGTGCACAGAGTTATTGCTGTGGCTTCTCTTGTTGCAGAACATGCGCTTTAGGCACACGGGCTTCAGTAGTTGTGGCACGCGGGCTCAGTAGTTGTGGCACATGGGCTTAGTTGCTCTGCGGCATGTGGGATCTTCCTGGACCAGGGCTTGAACCTATGTCTCCTGCGTTGGCAGGCGAATATTTAACCACTGCACCACCAGGGAAGCCCAGGAAGGGCTCTTAGAAGTGTGTTTAGGAGATGATAAAGATAAACTTTCATTTGAATGTTAAGGAAAATGTCTGAATATTATGGAAAATAACCTCTCAATATTTTAACATCATTTCAAGTGCAAAGACACTTTTTACCATGTTTATTGCATTTCAAGTAAAAATATCTAGCAGTATTTATCTTCAGTTTGGCATGGAGAACATTGTTTAGGTTGATGGTGATCTTTACCTTCATGATGAAAAATAATTTTCCTGCATATAGAATTCTGACAAATTTTTTCTTTTACAGCATTGAAGTAGTGAAAAACATTGTCTTCTGGCTTGCATAGTTTCTGATAAGATCTACTGTAATTCTTATCTTTGTTCTTGATTATGTATGTAGTATTTTTTACCCCCTCTGTTTGCCTTCAAGCTGTTTGATGAGGCTAGGCAGGTATGTGTTGTTGTTTTATTGTATCCTGCTTGGGATTTCTTTAAGCTTCTTGAATCTGTTTGGTATCTTTTATTATTTCTGGAAAATTCTTGGCCTTTATCTTTTCAAGTATTTCTTCTGCCTTAGTCTCCTTTTTCCTTCTGAGACCTCATTTACGTGTATGTTAGACCATTTGATAGTCCCTCAACATTGGATCTTCTGTTTTTCTCCCTGTGTTTCACTTTTGATAATTTCTATTGATGTCTTCATCTATTTTCCAAGTTTATTGATTCTTTCATCAGCTGAGTCCAGTCTGCTGCTAAATCTGTAGAAGGAATTCTTTATCTCTGACATTGTATTTTTTATTTCTAGCATTTACATTTAACGTTTAGAAAAATTTTCATCTCTTTGCTGATATTATCTAATCTGTTCATGTATGTTGTCCACCTTTTTCACTAAGTCCTTTAACATATTAATCACAATTTAAAAAAATATCCTTCTCTGATGGTTCTAGCATCTGAATCATCCCTGAGTCTACTTGTATTGATTGCTTTTTCTCTTGACCATAGGCTGTTTTCTTTTTTTGTGTGTCTCATAATTTTTGTTTAGGTGTTGGGCATGGTGTATAGAACAACAGTTGAGACTGAGGTAAATTGTATTTATGTTTGGAAATGGGTACACCCCACTTCTGTTGGGCTGTCAGTGTGTGGTGTTAAGCCAAACTAGTCATGAGTTGAGCTAGTTTGGGGTTTCATTGTCGTTATCATTACTTTCAGTGCACCGCAGTCTTCATAGTCTTGTAGTGGTGGCTGCTGTTAGCCCTGGTGGTAGAATGCTGTTGCTTGCTCCTTGGTGTTATGATTATGTTGGAGGCAGTTATCTCAGTTCAGGTTCAGTCTTTTGCAGACCCTGTTCATCTGGGCCTTATAAATAGGACTTTGTTCCCTCTCCTCCTTGTGGCAGCCATTGTTTGCCTTGTGTTTGTACTTTTTATTGGATAGGGTTTCCTGCCCCTCTCCCAGCATTAGGAGGCTCCTGGGTGGTGTATTTGTGTGGGATCCTAGGCACAAGATGGTTACTTACCCCTCCCCACAGGGATAGAGGGATTTGCTTATCTCTTTATCTCAGCAACAACAGATGTTTGCCAGTGTCCTAGGACAGAAGGGGTTTGCTGCCCCTACTCCAGTGGCCTAACACCTTTGCTTCATAGCAGAAAAGGATATGGGGAATCAAGTGTGGCTTTGTGCCTCTTCCCAGCAATGACTGGTCACCTCCTGAATTCCTGTGCCATTGAGTGGGACTCTCTCTGGTCTTCTGCCGTGAGACCAATCTTTTTCATGAGCACACTGTGGAGGCCAGTGGAGAAGAGCTTGCAAGTGAGTGCAGACTCCTGTTGTGGATAGGGCACCCAGTTGGGAAATTGGCATGCTAGCCTATACCTTTTAGGAATTCAGTAAGTATGTAGCAGATCTTCTTTTTATTCACTGTATTATGATTACCCCTTTCTCTTCTCGTCTACCATGTATGTTCTTTATTGGAGGGTCTTGTTCCTCTTTGGAATTCAGGTTATTTGGTTGCCTTGCAACTTCAGCAGTCTGATGGGCTCAAGAAAGGTTGTGGTGTTTCAGGTAATCTGGTCTTTTCTTCTGTTAGAGAGGGTGCCATGTTTTTGTAGTTTTCTGTATCTTAAGCAGAAACAGAAATTTAATACTAATCTGTAGAGTTAATTAATCTGTGCTAAACTTCATTCAAAGAAGGATTCAGAGTGGTTTACAAAATACTTGAAATAATAATAGATGATAAAATTAGGTAAAGATGGCCTTAGCAATATCTTTTTAGATCTGTCTTCTCAGGCAAGGGAAACAAGAGCAAAAAATGAACAAATGGCTTTACATCAAACTAAAAAGCTTCTGCACAGCAAAGGAAATCATCAGTAAAATGAAAAGACAACCTATGGAATGGGAGAAGATATTTGCAAATGCTATATCTGATAAGGGGTTACTATCTAACATATATAAAGAACTCATACAACTCAACAACAGCAACATGATTAAAAAATGGGCAGAGTAGCTGAATAGACATTTTTCCAAAGAAGACATACAGATGGCCAACAGGCACAGGAAAAGATGTTCAACATTGCTGATTATAGGGAACTGCAAGTCAAAACCACTATGAAATATCACCTCACACCTGCCAGAATGGTTATTATCAATAAAACAAGTGGGTCTTCCCCGGCGGTGCAGTGGTTAAGAATCTGCCTGCCAATGCAGGGGACACGGGTTCGAGCCCTGGTCTGGGAAGATCCCACATGCCATGGAGCAACTAAGCCCGTACGCCACAACTACTGAGCCTCCGCTCTAGAGCCCATGAGCCACAACTACTGAAGCCCGTGTGCCACAACTACTGAAGCCTGTGCGCCTAGAGCCTGTGCTCCACAACAAGAGAAGCCACTGCAATGAGAAGCCTGCACACTGCAACGAAGAGTAGCCCCTGCTCGCTGCAACTAGAGAAAGCCCATGTGCAGCAATGAAGACCCAACACAGCCAAAAATAGAGATAGATAAAAAAACAAGCAATAACAAGTGTTGGTGAGGATGTGGAGAAAAGGGAGCCCTTATACACTGTTGGTAGGAGTGTAAATTTGTACAGCCACTATGGAAGGCAGTATTGGACATTCCTCAGAAAAGTTAAGTATAGAGCTACCATATGATCCAGCTGTCCCACTTCTGGGTATTTATCCAAAGAATACAAAAACACTTTGAAAAGAAATATGCACCCCTGTGTTCATTGCAGCACTATTTACAATAGCCAAGCTATGAAAACCACCTAAGCGCCCATCAGTGGATGAATAGATAAAGAAGATGTGGTGTATAGACACACACACACACACACACACACACACACACACACACACACAGTGGAATACTACTCACCCATAAAAAGGTGAAATCTTGCCATTTGTGACAACATTGATGGACCTTGAGGGTATCATGCTAAGTGAAATAAGTCAGACAAAGATGAATATTGTGTGATTTCATTCATAAGTGGAATATAAAAACGAATAAGCAAACAAAATAAAAGAACAACCAAACTAAACAAAACCAAATATAGTTACAGAGAGCACAGTAGTGGTTACCAGAGTTGGAGGGCAAAATGGGTAAAGGGAATCAACTGTATGGTGACAGATGGAAACCAGATTTTTGGTGGTGAGCATGCTGTAGGGTATACAGAAGTAGAAACATAATGTTGTACAAGAAGCTTATACAATGTTATAAATCAGTGTTACTTCAATAAAAAAATAAACCAGATAAAGAAATCAAAGCAAAGGGAAAATAAGGATGGGGATTAAAAAAGTACCAACAAACAGACAGATAGGTAGAGCATGAGTATTATATAGAAATGAATGCCAAAGACACTGGATGGTTGTTGGTTGTGGGTTACAGATTTGAATTTGAGCTTCATCATGACAAAAGCAAAGTTACATAAATGACATTGCTCAAACTTAAGTTCTTTTCATTGGTGCTTTTTAAATTGTAGGAAGAAATTTTTTTTTTTACTTTTACTGGCAGAGCTGGTGAAGTGAATTATGTAATGTGTAAGACATTATATATATTTTTTATTGGAATATATTTGATTTACAATATGATGTTAGTTTCAGGTATACAGCACAGTGATTCAGTTATATGTATATATATATTCTTTTTCAGATTGTTTTCCCATATAGGTTATTATAGAATATTGAGTATAGTTCCTTGTGCTATGCAGTAGGTTCTTGTTGACTATTTTATATATAGTAGTGTGTATATGTTAATCCCAATCTCCCAGTTTATTCCTCCCCCCCCTTTCCCCTTTGGTAACCATAAGTTTGTTTTCTATGTCTGTGAGTCTCTTTCTGTTTTGCAAATAAGTTCATTTGTATCTTTTTTGGTTTTTTTTAGATTCCACATATAAACGGTATCATATGATGTTTGTCTTTCTCTGACTGGCTTACTTCACTTAGTATGATAATCTCTAGGTCCATCCACGTTGCTGCAAATGGCATTATTACTTTCTTTTTTGTGGCTGAGTAATGTTCCGTGTGTGTGTGTGTGTGTGTGTGTGTGTGTGTATCACATCTTCTTTATCCATTCATCTGTTGATGGACTTCTAGGTTGCTTCCATGTCTTGGATATTGTAAACAGTTCTGCACTGAACATTGCGGTGCATGTGTCTTTTCGAATTATAGTTTTCTCCAGATATGTGCTCAGGAGTGGGATTGCAGGATCATATGATAACTCCATTTAAAATTTTTTAAGGAACCTTCATACTGTTCTCCATAGTGGCTGTACCAATTTATATTCCTACCAACTGTGTAGGAGGGTTCCTTTTTCTCCACACACTCTCCAGCATTTATTATTTGTAGACTTTTTGATCATGGCCATTCTCACTGCTGTGAGGTGTTACCTCTTTGTAGCTTTGGTTTGCATTTCTCTAATAATTAGCGATATTAAGAATCTTTTCATGTGCGTGTTGGCCATCTGTATATCTTCTTTGGAGAAATGTTTATTTAGATCTTCTGCCCATTTTTTGGATTGAAGACATTATATTTTTAATACAGAGACTTGACTTTTTTTTACCCATACTATTTCTTTCATTTGTTGTATGTACTTTTCTCACATTCTCTCCTGGAGGGTCTGGGTAATTTCATGAATATTAGTGCCTGATGATCAATGTAAGATGCTAGCTCTGTGGCAAATGGTTTATGAGGTAGTTGCTGTTTGAATCTCTGAGTTCTCAAAACAAGCTATTAACATACTGTTGCTAGGAAGCCAGGATGGCCTTAATGCATAGGTGGGGTTAGATCTCTGAGGTTGTCCCATGTACATACATTTGAAGCAGCTAAAGGTGGCCAGTGTAGTTGGAGATGAGAAAGTGGGGAGCAAGTTCATGTAGGCCCATGTAGGAAATGGTAAGAATTTTATTTTGATATGGGAAGCCTTTGGAGGGTTTAGAGCTGAGACATGATATTTTATATGACTTGTAAGAATTACTCTGATTTTACATATACCTACCCACCTAAAATCTGTAATATCTTACTATGCTGCGTTACCATATCGTTCCATTTGTCTACAGAGATCAGGATGACCCTGTTTTCTTCCAAAATATTTGTTCAGTTTCCTAGGTAGTATCTTAAATTTTACTTTTAGAACATTTTTCTCTGAGCTTAAGGAACCTATTCTTGTGATAAAATAGGAATACTTCCAGAAGTCTCTAAACTGTATTTGGTCATCTATTAAGGTATGTTATTTGTGATTGAGATCCAGTCTTTTGCTATTTTAAGTGATGCTAAAGACACTTGATGCCTATCAAGGAGGGGGAATGCCACTAACTGGGGAAAGTAGATTGGAATACAGAGGTGAGAGTTCAAGGGCAAACTCAACTACTACTTCATCAATTGAAATAGAGCCAACTTTCTTAATGTGGTAACTCTGGTACCTGATGCCTTTGTTTCCCTTATCTTGACAAATGTTTGTTTCTTTAAGTCTCTTCAGCTTAAGATTTAATACTTTATATAAATGCAGTGTAGTATTATGGTTAAGAGTATGGACTCTGGAGTTAGAATATTTAGGAAGCTTGGAAAAGTTTTGTTTTTGTTTTTTTTTTGGCCTTTTCTGTGTTTCAGTTGTCTCATCCTGAAATGGAGCAAAATAGTAGAACTTTTCTCCTAGGTTTGTTGTAAATGAATTAATGTGCTAGAACAGGGCCTGGCTTAGTAAGTGCCTAATAATGTTAGCTGTTCTTATTATATGGAATATGTAACCATAAGACTTTCTTTATAAGGGCCCTTTGTCATTGACAAAGTGAGGTCACTGTTTCAACAGTATTTAAGCACTGTTTCTAGGCCTTCCCTATTTATTTTTGTTTCACAGTAACTTAGTCAACAATTGAATGATCTTGATGGAATGTGCTAACTCCAGAAGATCATCATCAAGATATGCCTGGTTCATTTTTCTATTTTGAAATAAACTGGTGACTATTAAAATCTTCAGTGTTACTGTCTCCCTGAAATTGATCTGATACTGGGTATACAGAGATAATTCGTGCTTAGGTAACTAATATGGTTATATTTATAGGCTAATGGAGCATCTTAATTAAAACTCTTGTTCTTGTTTTATCATATTAATCTGACTTCTGAGAATTGCTCATATATGTTAACATGATATACTATTGTATATTAATGTTAGAGCTTTAATACCAGTAAAAAAACCTTTAAATTAGATCTGTAATTATCAGAAGTTTTTGCTTTCCAAGCTCAGTTCTCCAGGCATGAAGAATTGTCATGTTTTCTTGTTTTATGCTAAGGTGATCATATTATACTGTCTAATTGTGTTTCCTCTTTTAAAAAGCTGTTTTTTATATTTCATAAGCTTCATATACATAAGCCAGATTTGATCTTTTACATAATAGCATTGTATTGGGTACACAGTTATTGAGAATCAGTGGATTTAAGTGGATATATAATTAAATTTCTTGCCTCTTGTTCATATTTGTAGTAGTTGATATTGCCTGGGTACATTCTTTGGTAATGTGTGTCACTTTAAATGTGGTCTTGTAGAACTTGTTTCTTAACCTGAATAAGTTGAAACAGTTAACTGCTGTGGAGGTAATCTTAGATCTACTTGGTGTTGAAGAAGGACAAAACCAGAAAACACCATAGTAACAGAAAATCATGACTGATGTGTTATCCTCTCCCTCTGTTTTTGGTTAGCAATTGAGAAAAGGAGCTCCTTGGCATATGTTTTCATAAAAATGAAGGTCTTTAGTGTGACCAGTTTAAAATGGTTAGTATTACTCTTATTCAAAGAATTAAGCTATTTAACTTTTTAGGAATATACCTTGTTGTCAGACTGAAATGAATGCCATTTTATGCTTCCTTTAAAAAGGGCTGTACAGAATGGAGCTTCCTCAAAAAGCTAAAAATAGATCTGCCATATGATCCAGCAGTCCCACTCCTGAGTATATATTTGAAGAAAAAAACACCGATTCAAAAAGAAACATGCACCCCAATGTTCATAGCAGCATTATTTACAGTAGCCAAGATATAGAAGCAACGTAAACGGCCATTGACAGATGAATGGAGAAAGAAGATGTGGTACATATATATACAATGGAATGCTACTCATACATAAAAAAGAATGAAATTTTGCCATTTACAGCAACATGGATGAACTTGGAGGGCATTATGCTAAGTGAAATAAATCAGACAGAGAAAGACATACTGTATGATATCACTTATATGTGGAATCTAAAAATTGAAACAAATTAGTGAATATAACAAAAAAGAAACAGACTCAGCTATAGAGAACAAACTAGTGGTTACCAGTGGGGGAGAGGGAAGTGGGGAGGGACAAGATAGGGGTAAGGGATTAAGAGGAACAAACTACTATGTATAAAATAAATAAGCTACAGGGATATACAAGGAATATAGCCAATATTTTATAATAACTATAAATGGAACCTAACCTTTAAAAATTGTGAATTACTGTTGTACACCTGAAATTTATATAATATTGTAAATCAACTCTACCTCAGTATAAAATTAAATAAAAATATACTGTCAAAAAAAGGACTTTACAGAAAAACGAGAAAGCCAGCATATTGAGATTTCAACAAATTTTGGGTATTACAGTTTGAGAAGATTTCAGAATTCTGAAGAATCTGTTTCTACTGTAGGCAGTCAAGCCTTCCTCTCTGTACATGGCTCAGTGAGTTGGCCTTCTATAGAAGCAAAATAAAACCTACCCCAGTACAGGCATACCTTGTTTTATTGCACTTTATTGTGTTTCACAGACTGAGTTATCAGATAATGGTTAGTATTTTTTAGCAATAAAGTATTTTTTAATTATGTACAGTTTTTTTTAAGACAATACTATTACACACTTAATAGACTATAGTATAGTGTAAACATAACTTTTATGTGCCCTAGGAAACCAAAAAACTTGTGTGGCTCACTTTATTGTGATACTAACTGTATTGTGGTGGTCTGGAACTGAACCTGCAGTATCTCCTAGGTCTGCGTGTATCAGATTTGCTGGCTTTCTGGTGTTTGAAGCCAGTAGTGCCCCTATAACAAGCAATAGCACATCTTTACTGTGGGTTCTTGGATGGCAGTTTGAATGTTTGCATTTGGAATACATTTGTCTAAAGCTCTGTCATACACCTTGAATATTTGGAAGAGATATATAATATTTGAGATATTTAAGGAAGAGAATATGTATCTTTAATCCCTGAGTTGATCTCTTGACCATCAAAAAGATAACTCTGTATGCCATAGCATTTCTGTGTCATAGAAATGCCTTCACTATATTGTCATTTAATGCATGCTTTTTGTTATCACTGGAATTTTAAAAAATAATATTTTGTATGTTTTTCATGGGACCTTTGTGGCAAAACCTTACTTGATTATAATCTAGGAAAGAAGCTGTTTTTTTGCAGTAAGTTTTCTGCTGTTTAAAAAATTGTCCAATGCAATCTGTCTCCAGCTCCCTTCTTTTTTTTTTTTACTTTAGTGCCATTAAGTTTTAAGCCAGTTTTGACCCAAATGCTGTAAATTACTTCAGTTTAGGTACTGAAAGTATCATTTCCTTTTTTGATTGATTCCTTTTGTTTCCCCCTCAAGTGTCTTGTATTATTTAAGCTCACTGATATCTCAGAGTCATTGGGACTAGGGCAGATAAAAAGAATGGCAGATCTTTTGAGACTAGATAGATGTCTTCCAACCTTCAGATATTTTGATAATTTACTATTAAGAGAGAATGAGGGGCTTCCCAGGTAGCACCGTGGTTGAGAATCCACCTGACAATTCAGGGGACACGGGTTCGAGCCCTGGTCCGGGAAGATCCCACATGTCGCAGAGCAACTAAGCCTGTGCACCACAACTACTGGAGCCCACGTGCCCCAACTACCGAAGTCCTCACGCCTAGAGCACATGCTCCACAACAAGAGAAGCCACCGCAGTGAGAAGACCGTGCACTGCAATGAGGAGTAGCCCCCACTTGCCGCAACTAGAGAAAGCCCGCGGGCAGGAACTAAGACCCAACACAGCCAAAAATAAAAAAAAAATTAAAAAAAGGGCTTCCCTGGTGGCGCAGTGTTTGAGAGTCCGCCTGCCGATGCAGGGGACACGGGTTCGTGCCCCGGTCCGGGAAGATCTCACATGCCGCGGAGTGGCTGGGCCCGTGAGCCATGGCCGCTGAGCCTGCACGTCCGGAGCTTGCGCTCCGCGACGGGAGAGGCCACAACAGTGAGAGGCCCGCGTACCGCAAAAAAAAAAAAAAAGAATGAGGAGGATCATGAAGACATCTCATAAGAGAAAAGGCTTGGCCATCAAAAAGAACAGCAATTTCCAGAGGATTTTATTTTATTTATTTATTTATTTATTTTTTATTTTGCGGTACGCGGGCTTCTCACTGTTGTGGCCTCTCCCCTCGCGGAGCACAGGCTCTGGATGCGCAGGCTCAGCGGCCATGGCTCACGGGCCCAGCCGCTCTGCGGCATGTGGGATCCTCCCGGACCGGGGCACGAACCCGTGTCCCCTGCATCGGCAGGCGGACTTTCAACCACTGCGCCACCAGGGAAGCCCTCCAGGATTTTATTTTTAATTAGGATTGGGTTATATTACTCTTACATTTACCCTCATATTTCCAACTGTGTAGTTTTGCCTGTATACATGATCTTGTCTTGTAAATAAACACAATATGTAGTCTCCAAAATCATGATTCAGGTCTTGCCTGAGTCTGAATCTGTAGTTATTTGAAACTCAGCATTTCTACTTGCGTAAATGCAATAACACATCATTCACATGTGTAATGCAAACTGGCAGACTAAACCCCCAGCTGATGTGTTAAATGAACTGTAAAGAAGTTTTTCACACATTTAAATTGTGTTATTTTCTTACAAGAAAATGCTCAGTATTACTGGCCTGGACTATAGTAATTGAATCACAGTTGAACTTGAATTAGGCCAAACTGAAAAAAAATCTATTGGTTGACCTGGCAGGAATTTGTTCTGTATCTGTGTGCTAACTGTGGAAAGTATTGAAACGTTAGGTATGTGAAAGCATATTAAATAATGAGATGTTTATTTAAAAAGCAGCAAGTCTAAATTTGTAACTAATTTTCCAACTAACTTATGACATTCAGAAAAGTGTCATTCTTCTCTCTAACCTTGTACTTCATAACTGAAAATAAATCAACAGAAAAATAAGTTACATGGTTTGAATTAGTCATTTAGCTTTTCGGTTTCCAATGTATGGTAAAATAGAAATTATTTGGCCCCTTAAAATATTTACATGATTTTGTTTTTAATTAATGATTGCAATTTGTTCTTTGGCATAAAGGAATTTTCATATAATGTGGAAGAGGTACTCTATTGAGAGCTCATTTGAATTCCTTTATTCTTTCAAATTTAAGTATAGCTTTGTTTAAGCTTCTCCGTGGTCCTTAAGTTCATTGTTTATAAATACATGAATTCATGCCAGAGGGGAAATAGAGGATGGTGGCCATAGGCTTCACTGGAACTAGAGCTCAGGTGACCTGGGTCGAATCTCTGCTCTAGCTGTGTGACCTTGGGAAAGACACCTAACTTCTCTGTTCCTCAGCTTCCTAATCTGTAAAATCAGTTTAATAACAGCACCTACTTCACAGGTTGTTTTGAGTCTTAAATGACAAGTGCATGTGCATGTAAGTGCATGTGCAAGTAGGTTTTTTTCCCACTTTTCTCTTTAAAAACAAGCAATAAAGAATTTTGTGAAGATAAATACAGTATGATCTCACTTATATGTGGACTTAAAAAACGAAAACGAAAACCAAGCTGATAGATACAGTGAACAGATCGGTGGTGGCCAGAGGTGACGGGGGTGAAGGTTGGGTGAAATGGGTGAAGGGAGTCAAATGGTACCAAATTCCAATTATGAAAACATAAGTTATGGGGATATAATGTACAGCATGGTGACTGTAGTTGATAATAACTGAATTGTGTATCTGAAAGTTGTAAATCTTAAAAGTTTTCATCAGACACAAAAAAACTGTATTGTGACAGGTGTTAACTACACTTAGTGTGGTGATCATTTTGCAATACATGCAAATAGTGAATCATTATGTTCTACACCTGAAACTAATGTATGTCAATTATACCTCAAGTAGAAGTAAAATAATTTTATGAAGGCAGAAAATGAACTTTTTGAAGTAGTACAGGGGAATAATTAGGTTCAGTGCTGATCTGAGCTGAGGTGGAAAATCTCAGAGTGAGATTTACTTATTATTTTTTTAAAAATAATTAATTTTTGGCTACGTTGGGTCTTCATTGCTGCACGCGGGCTTTCTCTAGTTGCAGTGCGCAGGCTTCTCATTCGGTGGCTTCTCTTGTTGCGGAGCACAGGCTCTAGGCGTGTGGGCTTCGGTAGTTACAGCACGCGGGCACTAGGATGCTTGGGCTTCAGTAGTTGTGGTGCGTGGGCTTAGTTGCTACACGGCATGTGGGGTTTTCCTGGGCCAGGGCTTGAACCCATGTCGCCTGCGTTGGCAGGTGGATTCTTAACCACTGTGCCACCAGAGAAGCCCTTCAGGGTGAGATTTGAATTAACTTCATCCTAAGCCAGACAAAGACTACCAAAATGATCGTTTTAAGTATGCTATGAGTGAATGATTCTCAACTAGCTTGGTCTAGGATCCACAGACTGCCTATTTAAAAGTGTATTTTTTTTCCTACCACAGATGTGTGTGGATGGTGCCAAGCTTTAGAGTAATGTAGTTGATGCCGTTTGATGATTTTTGCTAAAAAATGAGAAGTGAGAGTAACCGTAGGGGGAAGGGCACATACCTTATCATTATTATTTTAAAAAAAATACATGTGGCTGGGAAATCAGTGGTAGAGAGCACAGCAAAGGGAAGGAAACTTTGCAATACCTCCTCCTCTGTCTCCTACATTAAGACATTTTACATATACTTCAGGCTTTTAGTTTCCTCTCCATAGTTCTTCCTCTGTTTCTTACCAGTACAGATAATTTCCTTGACTTAGCTGAGAAGAGTAAAGCTGTGGGAATGTAAGATAAGGAAATAAGTGTTCTTGTTCTGCTTCCTAGTTTTTCATGAAAATACTTCTATGTTTATATCTTCGCTCGGACTCCTTTGTAAGTTGGCCTTTCTTTTACAGAGCTCCCCCCCATTATCTTCTTTTGGTCCTATTTCCATTCCCTTTCACTTCTGTCAAGCTTCCTGCTCCATTACTTACCTCGGCCTTCCTCTGTTGCATGCGCACATTCTTGACTGCCGCTGAATCCTTCCCCTGTGCCCATAACCTGTTCAGAACTTCTCTACACTAAAGTACCTTTCTCAGGCTGCTGCTACTTGAATGGTATTTTGGCCGAGTACGTTTGTTTCAGTGTTTTTGTTTTGCTTTGCTTTTTAATTTACTTTTATTTATTTATTTATTGCTTTACAATGGTGTGTTAGTTTCTGCTTTATAACAAAGTGAATCAGTTATACATACACATATGTTCCCATATCTCCTCCCTCTTGCATCTCCCTCCCTCCTACCCTCCCTATCCCACCCATCCAGGTGGTCACAAAGCACCGAGCTGATCTCCCTGTGCTATGCGGCTGCTTCCCACTAGCTATCTATTTTACGTTTGGTAGTGTACATATGTCCATGCCACTCTCTCGCTTTGTCACAGCTTACCCTTCCCCCTCCCCATATCCTCAAGTCCATTCTCTAGTAGGTCTGTGTCTTTATTCTCGTCTTACCCCTAGGTTCTTCATGACATTTTTTTTTCTTATTTTAACTACAAAATTGCCAAAAGATTGGTTTCTACTTAATGTCTCCAAGTTTCTCATCACTCATTCAGATACCTTACTCTGTACCGTTTGGCTTCTCCTCTTGTTTTACTTTAGTTGTTCTTAACCTTGGCTGTGCGTTAGAATTACTTGGAAGGAGTTTAAAACCTTAATATCACTTTTAGATTTAGTTCTGATTTAGTTCTGGAGTGCAGCCTAAGCATTGGGAGTTTTGAAAGCTCTACAGCTGTTTCTAATGTGTAGGTAAGGTTGAGCACCAGTACCTTGATTGAAATCAGTAGACATCAAATTAATTCCCTTGTCAAGTCAATTCTTAGAACCTGAAGGAGTACATTTTTGGTTCTATTGATAAGAAGCCTTCTGTGCTTCTCTTCAGCCTCAGGTGAGAACAGGGTTAATTATTTGAAGGTCTTTTGACATCAGTGGTCCTTCTCTTGCACACTCTGTATTCTGCTGGTTAGCTGGGTAGGTAAATGTCTGTTCTACTGACCCAACTGTCCTCAGGTACAAGTCCCAAGGTCTTAGGTCAGATGGAGTAGGACGCCCATTTTGTTCTTGGGCACAAGCTGAATTCTCTGGTCTAGCTTTTATCACTAGTAAAGCTGACATTTTAATTATTTTCTGGCATCTCTTTCTTTCTCTCCTGCTTAGAACTTTGAAGAGGTAGGGGTATGATTACATGAGCTCCCTCAGATTCCAACACATGCTGCTTCTTCATGCCTTCTACCTTTTTTGGGTTGAACAGAGTTAAGAGTCACCAGCAGAACTTGGGACACTTTCAGTCTAGGACAGGGCTTGTCTTGCGAGGCTTACTGCTTGGAGGAGAGGAAACAAAAATAACTTGCATGCGCACAGTGATACAATTTCAGATCCAGTAATGTGAAAAACGGCAGCAGTATCCATTCTGTGGGCTAAGACAGGAATGTGGGGAACAGAGCTTGACCCCCATATTGTTTCTCAGATTTGGTCTTTGGCTCTCGTTTTCTTCCATATACTTCTTTGGGATATCATCTGCTCCTATAACTTTAAACCTTATCCTAAGATGACAACCGATCTATACTATTTCTTCTCCTGGACCTTTGCCTGATTGCCTGCTGCATATTTTCTCTTGGAACATTCTGCAAGTAACTCAGACTCAATAAGGAGATAGTGTTCAGTCATAAGCATTAGCAAAACCTGGGTTATAATCTTGGTTTTGCCATCGACTTACTTTGTGGCCTTATTTGGTGACTCTCCTGAGTCTTAACTTTTCTCGTCCATGGAAGGACGTGGTAGAATTGGAGTCCTTTCTAGCTATGACATCACATGACTTTCTAATCTTGTGTAGGCCTCCTGTGTACTTGCACTACCCATGCTGGTCACAATGTATAGACTATTCCAGGTACATTCTTGTTTCCCTTACTTAGAATGCCTCTTGGTCTTCTACTTCTCAGTCTTAATCTTCCTCGGCAATCCATTTCAGCCCTTTTATTTCTTGTAGAATGGTTCCCGATCATCTCAGTCCACAAATATTTCTTTGTTTTCTGAATTCCTGCAGAGTCATTGACATCACTGATTGGCATTCCTCAAAAAATTTCTTGAATGGTTATTTGTTATACACATATCTTACTTACCCAAATTGTAAGCTCTCTGAGGATGTCTGTGTTCTGTAGTATAATGCCTTGCACTGATGGGCATTTTTGCCCTGTTGTACCCTAGTTGCCTAGTATATGCATTGCCCATAATCTGCACTGTTAAGTCCTTGCAGATTACTTTGTGGTCACTTTTGCTAACATTTAGAATAGATGTGTTTCACGTTTCAACATGAGATTGTGATTTGATAGCCTCTAAATGGAAAAACATATATATATACATATATTTTTTTCCAGAGTGTAATAAGTGTGAGTATTTTGCTTGCAGACTACTTTGTGACTCTGTTCACATCATTTAACAAAAACATCTGCACCTTCTTTTTTTTTAAGCTTTTGTTTTATAATTTTAAATTTGTTTAGTATTTGGATATATGATGATTAAAGCACAGGATGAAGGTGTCATTTACTGATATGATGACATATCGTTAACTGGTTATATATAAGCTCCAAGAGGCTGGGAACTTTGTGTTGTTAATCACTCTATCTCCTATTCCTAAAAATAGATGTCTGAAATGAAGTAGGCTCTTAATAAATATTTGTTGAGTATATGAGTGAGTGAATGAATGAATAAATCTTAACAGAACTGGAAGTATTTATGCTCTTCTCTGTATCTCTGCATTGCATTTGAGTGTTCTGTATGCTAAGGAATGTCTTATTGTGTCTGTTTTCTCATTCTGTGGTGGGGGAAAACCAGATGAGTAGTGGATTTTGACCCACAGAACCCAAAATTCGGCTTGTGTCCTCTTTTCTGATAGTGTGATGGATGGAACTGAAGTCCAGATAGAGTAAGCTGGGGTGGTGATTCCAATGGTGTTGTCATTTAAATGGGATTAACAAAGAGGATTGAAGGTAGTAATAGGGCCAAAATGGAGGTGGGAGGAGGTAGTGTCAAAGAACTAGGAAAGTTGACAGCAAGTAGTGGAGTGGGCAGGTCATAGCTGGTCTGGAGGTGTTTTGGAGATGAGATGTGGATAACCTGTGGTGACTTTTTCCTGGGCTCCATAGCAGACTTGAAGGATCAGGTCATGATCTGTGAAAGGGGTAACATTTTTCTTTTTACATTAGGGTCACAGAGTACACACCAACAAGAAGGAAGCAATAATAAAGAGGAATATGTCTCGTGTTATTTTGACCTTAGACTTAGAGTTTGTTTTAGAATTCATCTCATCAGTTTTTCAAACTTTGAAGTTTCACTTTTGTCTTCTAGCTACACATGTTCCCTTGAGAAACGAAATAATTCTGTATGATCTTTGTATCTTTTTTTTTAGAGAGAGAGTTCTAGTCTTTGCCAAGACTTGTATATCGTTTGTATGAAAGGATGATTGGAGTTATTCTTCTGGTTTGGTAGAAATTAATTTTCTTTCAATTTGATAGGCTTTCAGTGATGCTCTTTGCCTTTAGGAAGTTATTCCTGGACTGCTGCATGCTAGGGATTGCTGTCTTGAAGATGTACAAATGATGAGCAAAGACTTCTGAAAGTCAGCATGGTATTTTGGTCTAATAACCTGACTAGGGCCAAAGTTGGTTCAGGTCATTATTAAGAAAATTCCATATTCTATCAGAGTTTCATTAGCAATGCAGAATTGAAATCAAACAGTTAATTCTTAGGACTGGAAAGAAGTATACTAAATTGTTAGTGGTGATTGTCACTGGCTTGTGGTTGAATGATTTTTAATTTCTTGATAGTGTTGTATTTAAAATAATTTCAGCAAAGCATATATATTTATAATGAAGTTATTTGTGAAATGTAATAATGAATACAGTCGATCCTCCATATCTGTGTCTTCCATGTCTGCTGATTGAACCAACCACACAGTTGGAAAATATTCAGGAAAAAAAAATTACACAAAGTTCCAGAAGCAAAACTTGAATTTGCACCGACACTGGCAACTGTTTACATAGCATTTACATTGTATTTACAGCTCTTTACTAGCAATTCCATTGTATTCGGTATTATAAGCAGTCTGTAGATGATTTAAAGTATATTGGAGGGTGCGAATACTACACCATTTTATACAAAAGACTTGAGCATCTATGGATTTTAGTATCTGTAGGAGGTCCTGGAACCAATCTGTCAGGGATACTGAGGGACGGTTGTACTAGGAAAATACATGATTTAATGAGTAGTCATTGTATTGTACACTACATTAACTTCCTAAGAAAATGCATATATAGGAGAAAGGACTGTAAGAAAATATAGATAGAAGTGCTAGGAGTGGCCTAGGGAGATAGAATCGTGGGTAGTTTAAAAATTTCCTATTTTACAAAGTTTTGGTAATATGCTTATGACAATCATAAAAGAATCAGTGGCCACTTATCTTTCTTAGGTAGTATATTTTGAAGCAGTGGTTTAGTTGACAAAATTGACAGCAATTCAAGAAGCTTAATCAAATGTCATAATTTAAGGCATAGTAGTGGATCTTTCCCATTTTCTATGTGGTTGTGAAGCATAGATGATGTTTAGGGTAAGGGAGTAGAAGTTAAGATTGATCGCTGCTGCTTCATTGGGCTTCTGGACAGATGACAGTGCTATAAACAGTGAGTAACAGGAGGAGGGAAGTGCTTTAGGGGTAAATAGAGTTGTGATAGAAAATGGCCATGTGTGCATGTGGGACATTTCGGGAGGAGATGATTAGCAAAGAGTAAGACATTTTATCACTTAGAACAATCTGAGTTTAAGTTACAGCTTTGTGAGTCATAATTGTAAAGACAGCAAGTTGAAGCATGGTAAGTGCTAACTGCATTCAGAATCAAAGAATTTTGGTTTATGAGCAGTGAGGAAAGGAACCGCTGCTCACAAATTGTTTTCATCAAAACCTTTGTGTCTCACGATTGCTCTTCATAGTGACAGCGTAAAGGTTGGAAAACAATGAAATGGCTAATGTACATGTGTGTTATAGTTGGGACCCATTGAAAAAGAAGCTAAAAGTTTCCCCTACTAACTTGTTGGGTTGGGGTAAAAGTTGTTTTACAAGGCAAAATGGAAAATTGAAAGTGTGCTCAGTTGGTATTTTTGATCATTTATGTCAGATATTGGGTCCAAAGCTAAGTTCTCACATTTCTTGAAATTTAACTGTATCATAGCATGTGCGTGCATTCATAAACTGAGTAAATGGAATGTATATTTATATGTACATTTTTCAATTATGCTAGGAACTCTGCTTTGTCA
This sequence comes from Phocoena phocoena, assembly GCF_963924675.1. Classification (NCBI taxonomy): domain Eukaryota; kingdom Metazoa; phylum Chordata; class Mammalia; order Artiodactyla; family Phocoenidae; genus Phocoena; species Phocoena phocoena. The sequence goes on along the minus strand of NC_089219.1, from coordinate 16,276,295 downwards.
GTAGTTTTGTTTGTGAAATATTACCATATAGGAAGCATTTGCATTTATTATAATGTATGAAAGGTCTTCCTTAAATGCTACTACTACTAGTAGTAATAATAATTGCTCCCATTTGTTGAATGTTTAGTAGGTGCCAGACTTGTTAAGAATACCATTTTACATGATAGAAAACTAAGCTTGGTGGTAGATGTGGGATTCTAGCTCAAGTCTGATTTTAAAGTTGATACTATTGCTCTTGTACTGAGATGTGTGTTGGGTATGGTGAGTTGCTGAGATTCATATTCATTAGCATAGTACACCTCCATCAGTTGGAATATACATATTAGAAACTGGCATCTTGAATTTCAGATCTATTAGGACGTATTTACTGAAGACTTCATGTATAGTGTATTAGATTTTTGTTCTTTGATTTTTTTCATCAGAACTCGGAGTGCCGTTGTTAGTTTATGATTTGACCTAATTTAATTTTAAAGGAATGATTACTGGATTGTCACAGGTTTAATAAGATGTAATGGAAAAGAAATGGGGGAAATGAAGATGGAATACACTGAGAAATAGCTGTAAAGATTAATAGGCGATATAACTTGTCAAGTGACAGTGTCGTTTATCTAGTATGTATATTTTAATTGGCTCCATTGTGTGAAATTAAATGTTAAAAATGGTCTTGACAGAATATTAGATCAAATAGTTTTGTCAACACTTCATACATTTATTTTGTCTGTTTTATAACATTAACAATCTTCATCATTATGTTTTCATAATGTAAATGACCCATATTTAGAAATTTTACTCTTCTTTCTTAAACCTATAGTGATCTGACATTTTGGGGAGCCGTGCTATGCGGCTTGCGGTATCTTAGTTGCCCGACCTGGGATTGAACCCAGGGTCCCGGCAATGAAAGTGCCATGTCCTAACCCCTGGACAGCCAGGGAATCCCTGACATCTTAGATATTTTAGAGCAATCATAATGATTAATTTTAGAAACAATTTTTAAGAGTTAAAAATGATAATGTATGTATTTGTTTAGAAAATTTCTGGAAGGATGCATAAGAAACTTGACAGTGGTTACCTTTAGGAGAAAAATATTGGATGGTGGAAGGTATTTTCTATCTTACATCCTTCTTTGCTAGTACTCTTTGCTTTGTATCCTTTTTACCATTTAATATATTTTTTAATAGTGATTACGTGATCTTAAAACTCGTTATAGTTAATAGCACAGGCAACCACAGATCTGTAGACTGTGAATGCAGCTATAGTTTTCTTTGTCTTATTTTCAAAGTATGTAATAGTTACTTCTTCCTTTCATTTACCAAATAAATTTAGCAGCTGTTCTTTGCTTTTATTATATCCCTTTATTCTCACTAAAATACTGTTTTATTTCAGAAGTCAGTATGGTTTCCAGAAAATTGTTTAGAGGTCCTTTGGGAACAGTAGATGGTTTATTCATTTGCAGATGATAACCCAGTAAAACTGAGGTTGTAAACTTACACAAATTCGGCTTTTCATTTTCTACTCTCATTATAAAGGAAATTTAGTTGTGACCTTCAGCACATTACTTAATTTCTGAGTCTTTTTCTCTTCATTTAGTTAGACACTCATTTTTGTAAGATTATCTCCCATGACTCTTCGAAATCTCTGATTTTATAATTTCGTAACCTTTTCAACTCCAAAGATATAATTCAGTAATTCTTAAAGTATTTTACAAGCAAAATTTCTAGTTAACCAAAATCTACATAACCTCAGAATCAACTTTAATTGTTTAAGTACATTTGTAGTCTGATTTGTCTCATGAGTGAATTCTAATGTAGTGCTACATAAAGTCAGCCATATGCATATATAAAATCTTAGTCATGGAGTGGGATTTTGAAATGAAAATTTCCAGTAATGAGGACATATTAACTTTCTCTGTGTGTGTGGGGGGTATGTGTGTATTTTTTAAACAAATTAACATTTCCGTTTTTAATCTTAATACTTAATTCTAGAGAATGAGCCTTTTCTTTGTTTAGAACCTTAAAGGAAATGGTGTCTTATGCCATCTGTAGCTTCATGGATAATTATACAATGGGTTATCAATCACATTTAATTAAGCTATGACAGCTTCCTTCACTAACTTTCCTTCAGTTGGTTAAGTTATGGCACTGAGGAAAATGGTTATGAACCACACCCTGAGGGCTTGCTATTTTCAAAGCAAGTATAGTGTACTGAAATGTGACGTCTCTTTTGTGAACCTGTGTTAAACATTGAACTGCTGCCTTCATTAGGGAACCTGCTTTGGTTACTTGGCCTTTGAAAAACATTTGAACAACAAAATAAGACTTTTCTGATGTCTCTTCAAGCAAGAGGATTATCGTTACTGAAGTCTAAATTGGAAACCAAATGACTTTATTTCCCCTGTAGTTTTCTGAATGAACTAGATTGAAAGGGTCAATGTGTTTTAGAAATTTTGTTTAATGGTAAGGTGAGTTGTGATGGAAGCAGGGCACATGAGTCTTGTTTGCTGGCTTGTGTTAATAGACGAAAGACTGGGTAGCTACATGCTTGGAAAGCTTTCCTGGGTCCTTGCACTCTCGATCCTTACTGTAGCCAGGCAGCTGAGGAGATATCCCCTGAAGTGGCAGAACTCCCCATCCTCCCTATTCTCCTGCCTTTTTTTTTTCTTTACTATATACTGGGACATTCAATGGCCTTGCATTGACCAGAAAGACAAAGAGTGCTTTCATACTCAGGCTTAGCCATGGCCGGTGTGCTGGGCCTTTGTTAGGACTTGCAGTAGTAGCCTTTGCTCTCTCACCACCCCCAGTCTCATTGCTCATACTTGGCAACAGCAACAGTGTCATTTGTAGAATTTTACCTCCTTACTTACAAATAAACACCTGCAAAAGAAAAATCCACTTTCCCTTAATGAAAAAGAAAAGCAGAGCTTAACTTCCTCTTGTGGTTTTTTGATAAGAGTGCCCTATTACAGCTAAGTGCCATAGTGCGAGACTTGATCTTATTGAAATTATTCTCTGTCATTTAAAAAGTAAAAATGGGGCTTCCCTGGTGGCGCAGTGGTTGAGAGTCTGCCTGCCAATGCGGGGGACATGGGTTCGAGCCCTGGTCTGGGAGGATCCCACGTGCCGCGGAGCGACTGGGCCCGTGAGCCACAATTACTGAGCCTGCGCGTCTGGGGCCTGTGCTCCACAACAAGAGAGGCCGCGATAGTGAGAGGCCCGCGCACCGTGATGAAGAGCGGCCCCCACTTGCCGCAAATAGAGAAAGCCCCCGCACAGAAACGAAGACCCAACACAGCCAAAAAAAAAAAAAAAAGTAAAAATGAACTTTATTTCCTTTTTCTGTGGCTGTATCGCATCTAACTTACTGTGGGTGCTCGATATTCATTCATGAAATATAGACGAAAATCTTTTTAACCAGTGTCAGATGGTTTTAAAATTATTTAATGTTTTTATGGTTTATTAGATCATATGAAGTGGAGAATTTAGACAGTTATGTGGATTATTTAAAGAATGTCTTTTGCCTCAGTTAACAGGCACAAGTTAATAGTGTTTTTGTCTTACATTTTGCTTATATAGAAGTAAACCATCAAGATGAAATAAGCAAAAGTTATTTTTTAAAACATGTTACATTTGGATATGTAAACGTTATCAGATAGGGCTGGACTATATTTTACATTTTTATTCAATTTTATTTTAGTTTACTCAAGAGCTCTCTGTTTTTTACACGTGATTCGTCTTTTAATGAATATTCTTTGTATATAGAGAATTATAGAGAATAATGTAACAGACAATAGTGCATATACCCCCAGCTTTATTGTATTTGTATTCTTGAGAGATTTTAGAGGATTTTGTTGAACCCTAGAAGTCTTAGTCTGTGTCTTGTGAAAGTTTATGATTTTTCATTTCCTCATCTGTCACAACTTTTTTTCCGAGACAGGTCATTTGTTAAGGTAAACCTAATGAGTGCCACAGTTCATTACCCTTAGACACAACACAGTAACTGCTTGAAAGTGTTCGTGACCAATTTAAATTATATTTAATAACCTCAGTATTAAACAAGTATATGTACTAAATTTTTAGATGCTAAAGCTAGGTTGTCACATTCTAAGAAGGGACTGTTATGTTCAACAATGGCGAAAATGTATTCATAGTTATGTTATATAAGCTGGTATATATATTGGTCTCCAGGCAATGGAAAGCCATGGGGCTCCCACGCCAGTTTTTTTTTTTTTTTTGTGGTACACGGGCGTCTCACTGTTGTGGCCTCTCCCGTTGCAGAGCGCAGCCTCAGCGGCCATGGCTCAGGGGCCTAGCCGCTCCGCGGCATGTGGGATCTTCCCGGACCGGGGCACGAACCCCTGTCCCCTGCATCGGCAGGCGGACTCTCAGCCACTGCGCCACCAGGGAAGCCCTGGTACTTCATTTTGACCTTTACACTAGAAAGAATTGCTCTTAGAGGTCTTGATATTAGCAGTGGTTTATTGTATGCCTACTGTATATCTGGCACTGGGCCAAGTACCCTAAATAAACTATGTTTCAACTCTGTGAGGTAGGTACTATTATTGTCCTCATTTTTCAGGTGGAGACCCCTGTGCTTAGAGATGTTAAATGTAACTGCCCCAGAAATCAAACAGGTAGTAAGTGGAAGAATTGGAATACTAAAATCAGATTTGTATTCGAGATCACTGATGTGAATAAACTGCCTCGTGAGGTCAGTGTTTTTAGAGTTGTTGTAAGAAATCTCTTTGACAGTCTGAATTTGATCTGTTTCAGTTAAAATTCTGGGCTTCAGGTTGAGGTATATTCAAGTTTTTCAAAACCTAGGTGTTGGCTGGAATCATTGGCTCTAGTTTATAGATTAAAGGGCTTGTGTGGGGTGTGTTTGATTCAACCCAGAGCTCTTAGACCGAATTGTTGCCACTGGCACTGTTCATCTCTGTTGCTGTACCCGTTCCAGACAGATATGTCACGAGCTGAGGTGCTTAGCTACCTACACCTGAAGCTAGAGAAAAGGAAAAGAGGGTTGGGAGAAAGGAACAAAAGGAGCCTTTGTTTTTCTAGTGGTTGAACTACATTGATGAGTGAGGGTCATTTTGGAAGGGCCTAGAGTGTGAGATCCAGAGGGTGAGGTGGAGAAGGAAAATGACTTGACCATGGGTTGAGGCAGTGGGGACACAGTAGAGAAAGCTGCCATTGCTACATTTATTTTAAGATTTTACTAAATATGGGCTAACAGGATATATATATATATACACTCCAGCATACATACCAGTTTGTTCTTTTTTTCTGAAAGAACATTAATTAATGAGTTCTCTGTATGAATGAAAAGCCCTTTGGAATTTTTTCATGACCATTTTTGTATTAATTTAGCATAACTACATTTATAGGGTTCTCTGGTGCCCTTACTTACTTGGAGCTCTGCTTCTGGCTTGCTTACCTAGATTTACTCTGCTCTAGGAATTTTATTCTGGTTGTTAGTAGTGTTGAAATTCTGTTCCTGCCATCAGGGGGCGCTGTGAGAGTATGATTTTCTTAGCGTAACTTACTATGTAGAGGTAGAGGTCAGAACTGTTTTAATAATTGTTCTAAGATATTTTTGCCTTTTTCATTTTATTGACATATTCACTGATGGTGCCCAATCAGTGGTGTGGGTTAAACTGCTGGCGCCATAGCATGAATCAATGTAGAAGTACCAGCTGAACTAGTAATGATTGTTTTTTTCACCAACATGCATTCTCCAAAGAAAAAAAAAAAGCTCCAGTTTCACTTAATATCGTTGATGAAACAGTAAAACTTATTCATTTTATTAAATCTTTACCTTTGAGTGTACATTTTTAAATATTCTGTGTGATGGAATTGGAGGTATGCATAGAGTACTTCTGTTGCATAGTTGTCCAATAACGGCTTTAATGAAAACCACTTGTGGGAGTGAGTTGCAGGCAAAATTAACTGTTTTTTTTCATGTAACCATTTTTATTTGAAAGAATGATGAACTATGGTTATTCAGACTTGCATATTTAGCAGACATGTTTTCAAAAATAAACCACTGTGCCTGCCTCTTTGAGGAAAGCTGTTACCAGTGATAAAATTAGAGGTTTCAAGTGAAAGTTAGAGTATTGGACTTGTATCTGCTACCGTGAGTTTGACAGCTTCCCAGTATTTAATAGACTTTTCTGATGAGATCAATGATGATATTAACAGATTTCATTTTTATTTATTTATTGAACAGATTTGATTTTTAATACTGTGCAATGAAATGTGTCAATATCTGGAAACTCTGCATAAGTTAATGTGCCAATATTTCCAGATGATCAGTGCATGATATTACAAAATCATGCATAGGTGAAAGATCCATTTAAAAAGCGATCTGGAACAACTAATTTTTTTTTTTTTTTGTGGTATGCGGGCTTCTCACTGCTGCGGCCTCTCCCGTTGCAGAGCACAGGCTCCGGACGCGCAGGCTCAGCGGCCACGGCTCACGGGCCCAGCCGCTCCGCGGCATGTGGGATCTTCCCGGACCGGGGCACGAACCCGTGTCCCCTGCATCGGCAGGCGGACTCTCAACCACTGCGCCACCAGGGAAGCCCTGGAGCAACTAATTTTAATGTAACTGTGTATGAAAAGTTAATTAACATTGTTTTTAGATTCCAGATTTCACATAACCTTTAAAAACTACCACTTATCAAGTTTTGGTGTAATAACAAAAAAGAATATGCACAATTATCAAGGAAGGCTATTAACGTACTTCTCCCTTTTCCAACTACACATCTGTGTGAGACCAGCTTTTCTTCACAGACTTCAAAGTAACATGTTGCAACAGATTGAATGCAGAGTACATATTAAGATTTTAGCTGATCTTCTATTAAACTAGACGTTAAAGAGATTTGCAAAAATGTAAAACAGTGCCACTCTTCTCCCTAAATTAAAAGAAAAAAATTTTATGGCTATTTTTTAAAATAAAATTTTTACTTATGTTTACATATAACTGGTTTATTATTGCTATTTGAAAATAACTTAGTAGATATTCAAAATTTTTCTTAGTTTTAATTTCTGATGTGGTAAACATACTTAGATATAATGCATTTAAACAAAAGCTCTTTAGGTTCCTCAATAATTCTTAAGTGTAAAAGAGTTCTGAGAGGGCTTCCCTGGTGGTGCAGTGGTTAAGAATCCGCCTGCTGATGCAGGGGACATGGGTTCGAGCCCTGGTCTGGGAAGATCCCACGTGCCGTGGAGCAACTAGGCCTGTGAGCCACAACTACTGAGCCTGCGCGTCTGGAGCCTGTGCTCCGCAACAAGAGAGGCCGCGATAGTGAGAGGCCCACGCGCTGCGATGAAGAGTGGCACCCACTTGCCTCAACTAGAGAAAGCCCTCGCATAGAAACGAACACCCAACACAGCCAAAAATAAATAAAATTAAAAAAAAAAAAAAAGAGTTCTGAGACCATAAAGTTTAGAAACCCAAATTTTATGATCTCAACAATTAAAGCTATCATTTCTTTGTTCTTGTTATTTTATTGAGATAATTATTTTAAAGGAGAAATAAACTTTTTGTTATAATTTACTAATAATTTAGTTGCTATAGTGCAGTTATATCAAACACCTATATATTATTTTATTTTCGCCAGAATCTTATAAAGTATAAGTACTGTTATTCCGTTTGCACATAAGAAAATTGAGTCTCAAAAAGCTTAAGTAACTTGCCCAAGAGCGCACAACTAGTAAGTGGTGGAGCCAGGATGTGAATCTGGCATCTTGACATCAGAGTTCATATTCTTAATCACATAAAATGTTTGTCAAGATGGCCTGCTTTTCTGTTAGTTTTTTTTTTTTTTTTTTTTTTTAATATTTATTTGGCTGAGCCGGGTCATTAGTTGCGGCATGTGGGATCTAGTTCCCTGCCCAGGGATCAAACCCGTGCCCCCTGCATTGGGAGCATGGAGTCTTAGCCGCTGGACCACCAGGGAAGTCTCTCTGTTAGATTTAATGTCAGTCAATATTAACAGTTGTATCTAAGATGGTATTTACTTATATAATATCTTAAATATTCTTTCATCTTTTTCCTCTTTCATTAAGTTTTTCTTCCTCTTATTTTTTCTTTTCTAAGTATAGCATGGAAGTCAAAGACATAGGGGACAGAAACAGTATCAGTTGAGTGTCTGCCACATTTTAGGTACATCCTACTTCATCTTCATAATAATTCTGTGAAACACCTGTTATCATTTATGAGCAAACTTAGGTTTGGAGAGGTGAAGTGACTTTCCTAAGTTAAGACGTAGAGAAATCAATATTCAAAGTCAGGTCTTATTTTTCCAAGTGCTTGTTCACTTTCCATTCTTAATCTGCTTGCTCCCAAGCAACATGAGTGGGTAGGGAAAAATGGGGGAATCAGCACTTATTTCTTTGTCCAGTTCTTTCTTTTCTGTTTTTCCTTTTCTTTCCTTTTCTTTTTTCTGTCTCTCTCTCCCTCCCTTTCTTTCTCTCTCTCTCTTGCCCTCCCTCCCTCCCTCCCTTCCTTCCCCTATATCCTTTTCCCTGCATACCTACGGAGCCTTTCTCTCTTTAACCTGGGTCCTCTGTGTTGTTGGTGCCTCTCTTGACGGTTATCTGTGATGACTGCTGCTGGGCTGGCTGGAAGAGAGGCAAGGTATTTAGGATTTAGGAACTTTGATTTAGTATTTAGGTACATTGATTTGATGTTTGAAGTAATATCTGTACTCTTTTGGGAGATGCTTGGGCTGGCTTGAGTGCCACATCCTTTTTTCCAGTCTTCATGTGAGAAAGTGATCCTTTTGGTCATTTGGACCAAGACTTATTTTGGCAGGGTAATCCCTACCCTAAAAGCTTTTATCAAGACAAAAAGAGAAGCAAACAGCATTGGATTCTAATTAGCTTTGGGACTAATTTGCTTGTGTGAATTATTCCATCAGGGGATTCTTATAAAGATGTCTTTTGTCTAGTTGGAGAAAGGATGTTAACATAAGGAATAATGAGAAAGTGTCTGAAGTGTTCTCTCAAAAAGGATACCATTTTTTAAGCACCTACTATGTACTAAATTCTTTATAAGGATTATTTATTTAACCCTTACAATAGTTCTTGAAGTTATTATTTCTTGTCTCCTTTTACAAATAATAAATAGGATAACTGAGGCTAAGTGAAAAGAAGCAACATACGGTCTCTTATTACAAAGTAGGGAAGCCTGGAATTTAATCCAGGTAGTAGTTGGGAGTTGAAAGGGTTTATATTAGTGGAGGAAAGAAGGGAAGGCATTCAGGCATTGGGAGTTGCAAGATCAAACAGTCAGGAAAGAGCCTAACATTTGCTATTTAGGAGAGGTTTTATTTTAGGGAATGGGAAATAAAAATTATATAGGAGAGCTCCTAGGTAGTGGTGGTAATCAAATTACAGGATTTGGACTTGGAGGTAAAGAAAACAATTGGGGGGGCTTCCCTAGTGGCGCAGTGGTTGAGAGTCCGTCTGCCGATGCAGGGGACACGGGTTCGTGCCCCGGTCCGGGAGGATCCCACATGCCATGCAGCGGCTGGGCCCGTGAGCCATGGCCTGTGAGCCTGCGCATCTGGAGCCTGTGCTCCGCAACGGGAGAGGCCACAACAGTGAGAGGCCCGCGTACCGAAAAAGAAAAAAAAGAAACAATTGGGGAGCCATTTACTGTTCATTGATGACCACAGTATTGTCCAGGAAGATTGATCTGATACCATACTGTATGAATTGAAGAGGAAGAGGCTCTCCTCAGGAAACCTGGGCAGCTACTGCAACTAGAAAGTGAAGATCTGAATTGAAGTGGTAGCCATGGCTTTGGGAAAGGGGAGGTTGAGGATGGCGTCTAGAAAAATTACAAAAGTAGTATAGAGAGGAAATTGAATGAATTTATAGGCTAAAATTGTATACCAGCAGTTAGCCTGCACATTAGTTAATAATTGGACTGCTGCTGCATCGAAGTAGAGGTAGCATAGATCGACCCATTTTACTCTTTTTTTCTTGGGCCATGCCACACGGCTTGCGAGATCTTAGTTCCCTGACCAGGGATTGAACCTGGGGCCACGGCAGTGAAAGCACAGTGTCCTAAACACTGGACCACCAGGGAATTCCCCGACCCATTTTAGCCAGTAGAATTTTTTTCTTGAATAAAAAAATGCTTAATGCAGTAGAATTTCGTGATATGTAACAGATTGACTTTGGGATAGAATAATTATGTGCATCTCTGAAGAGATTGCTAATAAGAATATAATGGATGTGTTGCTGTAACAGTTGGAAATTGAGTAATAGGAGAGAGTGATTGGGAGGTTTTGTACACAGTGGTGTACCAGTGGTGGTGAGATGGTGGTGGCTGCATAGTCAAATGACTTTTAAAAATCTGTTTTAAAGGAATCATGTCAGATATCACCATACTGTGTCTCAATAAATTCAGCACAGTAAAATTTTCTTCCAGGTTGTATTTCTTCCCTGTTTGAGCACAGGATAATTCACTGTTAAATAGAGTCCAGATTATATAACAATACATACTCAACATTAGAGTAACACTTAGGACTTTGAGAACCAAGGAAACTAGTTGGTTTAGATCTCAAGTCTCATGCTGGCTCTGGAGCATCTGCTCCTTGAGTGGAATGGCAAGAGTCAGCACTGTTCACATTTCCCTGCATCTCTCTTCCTTCCTCTCTACCTTCCTTGTGGCATGGTTACTTTTGTGTAAGTTAAATGCAGGTGCGACGAGTCTCTATATAAATACGTACTCACACCTATCGTGTTTTATTTATATATGATAAGAAACTTCGCAACTACTGATTTCCACGGCATCAGTTCTGAAAGGAATGTTTCTTTTTATGTTATGTAGATAGGAGTTACTTAAATGTGAATTAAAAAGTAATTTGTCACTTTTGCATAGTCTTACTATCTTTTTAAAATTTATTTATTTTATTTATTTTCTGGCTGCGTTGGGTCTTCGTTGCTACACACGGGCTTTCTCTAGTTGCAGCGAGTGGGGGCTACTCTTTGTTGTGGTGCGTGGGCTTCTCATTGTGGTGGCTTCTCTTGTTGTGGAGTACGGGCTCTAGGCGCGTGGGCATCAGTAGTTGTGGCATGCGGGCTCAGTAGTTGTGGCTTGTGGGCTCTAGAGTGCAGGCTCAGTAGTTGTGGCACACGGGCTTAGTTGCTCCACAGCATGTGGGATCTTCCCGGACCAGGGATCAAATCTGTGTCCCTTGAATTGGTAGGGGGATTCTTAACCGCTGTGCCACCAGGGAAGCCCCAGTCTTACTATATACCTATCTATGCTTGAAACCCAGTCTTACTTACGTGAGTCCACTTCTTCCTCCTTCCGGTTAAGTTGAATAATAACTATTATGATGAAATGTTATATTTGGGGCAAAGCATATTTATAGTTCTCAGAGTAGACACTTTATACCTATTTATAAAAGTGAAAATTATAATGTTTCTGTTAACTTTTACGTTCATCAAGCCTGTGGTAAGCATCTTTTAACTTACCTGTTTTTAAGTTGTGTGTTAAAAACAATATTTGCAAATGATAAAAAATTCAAACAGGACAAAAGGCGATATACAGTGAAAACAAAATCTCCTTCCCACCCTCAGGGCCCTAGTTGTCTTTCTCAGAGACAGCTACTGTTGTCAGTTTCTTATGTGTTTTTTCAGAGATGTTTTGTGTGTATGCAATCGTGTAATAAAGCTTTACAAACATTTAAAATTTGCAAAGCCATCAAATTCATTAAGTATTTCTAGGAACTAGAAGAAATTGTTCTAGTTCTTAAAAAATATAACAGGAATAAATTTTAATGATGAGCCAGGTTATAGATTTTACCTCTGATTTTATGGTTTCTGAGTTATGTAAGCTAGGACAAGCTGAATTTCAACTTTTACCTTTGTATAATTAACATTTTTTTGAGGCCTATCATGTATTTAGAATTATATGCAACTTTATTGTTTTTTTTAATAGATGGAGAAACCATATGTAACATTGTTAGTTAAATAGTTACAGACAGTAAATTCTGAGCATCTAGATTGCTGTTTTCATAAGATTTCTATTTACATTTAATTAGCAGAGCTAGAAAATATGTAGAATCCTTAATTGATTCAGTCATCAAGCTTAGCGGGAGGCTGACTCTACTTGAGCTTGGCTTGGAATTGTATTGGTCTGGAACCTTGATGTAAATGGTGGGGGTACTGAGAGAGATATGGAGCAGTGGGACAGAATAGTAGCAGCTTTTGTGAATTAAATATTCATAAAGTGGCATTGTTTGATTTGAAGCATTATGCAAGGTTAGAATTTCTATATACCTATCCATGCTTGAGAACCAAAATTTACTAGAACCAACTAGAACTTACTTTTTATTAAGTATCCTTTGATCTCTTATGCTAAGGTTTGCTACTTGTGGGTAAAGAAAAGTTTATCTGTTAAATTCTAGCACACAGTATTTGGATACTCTTCTTGGATTTAGGTTTATTTAATACTTATCATCAAATGCATGTCATAACAAAGGAACTCATTTGATTTGGGAACATTGCCATTAGAAAGATAAGAGCAGAAGGTTATTGGTATGTTTTGTATTGTATTTCAGATCATTCTCTCCTTTGCTCTTTTCGTTCTTTTTCAATTTTCCGAATATTTGTATCTTTCTGATTTTACCACTCAAATTTATTTAAAAATAAAATATCAAATCACTCTAAAAATAAAAAAATCAGGGACTTCCCTGGTGGTGCAGTGGTTAAGAATTCACCTGCCAATGCAGGGGACATGGGTTCAAGCCCTGGTCCGGGAAGATCCCACATGCCGCGGAGCAACTCAGCCCGTGCGCCACAACTACTGAGCCTGTGCTCTAGAGCATGTGTGCCACAACTACTGAAGCCCGCGCACCTAGAGCCCATGCTCTGCAACAAGAGAAGCTACCGCAATGAGAAGCCCGCGTACCACAATGAAGAAAGAGTAGACCCCGCTTGCCACAACTAGAGATAGCCCACGTGCAGCAACGAAGACCCAACTCAGCACCCCCCCAAAAAAAAATCACTTTATAAGCCTGCCGTCTTTGAAGAATGTGATTGTTTTTAAAACAATTTTTTGGAAGACTGTTAAATTTAAACATGTGACACTGGATACATAGTAATTACTTTGGGCCGGAATTTATGGAAGAAAGTCATCTTGGCTATATGTCCATTCTACATAAGCATGCGAAACCTTCTGAAAAACTTTCTGTTTGATAGTTTTCATTATAACATTCTTTCCTTTCAGAATTTTATGTTGAAAACAAATGCTGCTGTTTTAAGAAAGAAAACATCTTTCTTAAATGTTTCTTAAGAAACATTCCATCTTTCTTAAGTGGAATCAGGCGTGTCTAGAATGCGACAGGAAAACATTGCCTGTAGTTATTGCCATACCTCACAGTCAACAAATAAAATAACAGTGACTTCATATGGGTCTAATATCCTAAGAAATTATGTTTAGAGTTGTGAAAGTTTGTAAGATTTTTTTCTCTGTCAGGACTTTTTTTTGGCTGTGCTGTGTAGCATGAGGAATTTTAGTTCCCAAACCAGGGATTGAACCCATGCCCTCTGCAGTGGAAGTGCTGTGTCTTAACCACTGGACCACTAGGGAAGTCCCTTTGTCAGGACATTTTTATTGAATGTTGAAAGTAAGTTATAATGATGTAAAAGTTTATATTCTTCTTGTTGGTGTTGTTTATAATCCATTATTTGGCTCTGTGATTGAAAGTTGACTTGTCATCTTTATTTGTTCATTAGGTATCGCTAGGGGACCTGCTCTCTTGGGTGGCTCTGAGTAGGGTGAGACAGAGTTGCAGAATGCTTTGCAGCTATTGTTGGCTGTGTATTTGCAAGTAGATGGAGTGATGAAAAATGTTTCCAGTGTACTTTGACATTATTAAAGATGATGACTACAGAAAAAGGAGAATTATTTATTTTCTGAGTCGTGGTGGTGGTTGTTTTGTATTGCCATTGATGTTTGTGAGATCATGTTTTTAAGGAGAAAATTAGAAAATTACTCAAAAAATTTCAAGTGGGCGGTTGACTTTGAAGGTAAGTTTTGCTAGTAAAAGGGTATTGATTTCTCCCATAAGCGTCTTTAATAGCTGGCATGGTGGGAACAAGTATTTTCAGTAATATGACTTCTGGCATGTGACAGTTGGGTGAATTTGTTTGGGTAATGACACGGGTTGTTCAGATGTAAATAAGAAAAGCAGTTTCTTCTTTCAGACACTCTTCCATATAAACTACCTTGAGCTGAGAACCGTTAAATTTATCTAATAAGCTTCTCACCTTGGGGAGAACAGTTAAGTCAGAATTAACAAGTTTCAGAGAGGAGAGAAATTCTTTGAAGAGGTGAATAAATGTCTGTGTAAAAGTTCACTATCCAAAGTAGCATAACTCAATCAGTATCTTTCAGAACTTTGTCAGGTATGGAACAGATTGCATAATTTTTAACTTCTTTTTTTCATATGTCATGGTATCTGTCAGATGCTCCCAAAGTCCTTTTCTTCACCACATCTTTCATTCTAGCTTTTCTAAGCTCTAAAGAATGCAGTAGGAAGTTCTTGGTGCTGTTAGTGATTGGTAGGAATCTGGGAGAGCTATCTTAAATGCCATGTCTTCTGAATACTCAGAGAAAGGAAAATAATAATCTTTATGGAAGAACTATTTGAAATAATTAGATATTGCCTATTATGTGCCAAGCACATCACAAGCCTTGTTTTGTTAAATCTTCCCATCATTCCCACAGAGTATAGATGAGGAAACTGAGGAGATCAGATCATTTCCCACAAGGTAATCTAGTTATTGAGGAAGCTGTTAACCTTTTTTCTACATATCTATCTACTTCAGGGGTCAAAGTGAACCTTGACACGTAAGACCTAAGTTTGAGAAATGCAGATAACTTACTGTAGCTGCATATAGCTGAATAAAATTGAGCCTGACTCTGTTTTTATCCAGTTCCCCTTCTTCTGCAGTAGGAAAATACTTATCAGTCCCCTCCTTAAAAAAATTCTTAGAACTTGTATGTATAGCTGTAATAATGCTTACACTAATGGTATCACTTGTTTCATTAATAAAACTTCACACATTTGACAAACCGTTTAAGGGTATATCTATCTTGTGGAGTGCTCTGCCTTGGAGCCTGAGAACTCAGATTATCTTTTAGTCACAAAGATTTGTGTCTGTAAACACTAAGCCATTTTCAAAATTAGAGAGTTTTTAAAATAACCACCATGATAGCTAATGTTTGTTGAGGTTTACTGTATCCCAGATACTGTTAAATGCGTTGAATGTATTAGTTCAATTCTAGGAGATAGTTTCCATTTATTCATACTTTATTTTTTTAATGATGAGATTTTAGCAACACGTTGGCTAACGTGTAGCAGCCCATGTGGTCTAAAACTGGATTCTCAAGGCTTCCTGGAAGGCTGGCAAGTTGTTTACTCTTGTTCTGGTGTGTCGGCAGTTAGAGTATAAAGAGAATGTTATAGATGCAATATTCACTTCACTTCCCTGAATAATGATGTGGTCCTTCGGTACCCCAGTACTACTGCATCTGTCGATTTTCCTCCTACCTGGGCAGGGTCCTTTGCTGATGCCTCCTTTGTCTCACTCTCAGGGCTGTGGTACTTTGCTTCTTTATTTCTCTTGGGTTTAAATACTATTTTTATGTTGATGACTTTCAAATTTTTGTATTTTTAGATCAGATTTTTAGCCAGACCTAAATATTCATTTATCCAATTTGTGTATTTACATCTCCTCCTGGATTTCCAACTGGCATTTCAGACCTCTTGATTTCCTTCTCACCCCTACTTCAACCTGTTCTTTCCCAGTTTTGCTAAATAACATTGCTGTCTACCTAGCTGCTCAAGGTAAAACGTCTGTAAGCCTTTCTTTGATTATTCTTTTCCTTCACTCCTCTACTCTTAGGCAGTAGCAAACCCTGTTGCTTTTACTGTTTAAACTTGGCCTTTTCTCCATTTATTTCTACTGTCCTACTCTCTTCCAGGCCACAATCATCTCTGACCTAGACAGCTGCTACAGTCTCCTAACTAGTCTCCTTATTTCCTTCCCTACCCTTCTCCAATTCATTTTTTCATAAACATTCAGAATGGTCTTTAAAAAATACTATTAATCTTATGCTCCTCCTCCGTTGAAGCTCTACTGTTGTTGCTGTTGACCTTAGATTTCATATTGTTTACCAGGGCCTACACAGCTTCAGATGACGTAGCTCCTGCTTGAGTTTCTGAACTCTGTGATGACCACTCCCTACATACTCCCTTCACTCTAGTCTCATGATCATTTTTTTTTTTTTTTTTGCGGAACGCGGGCCTCTCCCTCTTGTGGCCTCTCCTGTTGCGGAGCACAGGCTCCGGACGCGCAGGCTCAGCGGCCGTGGCTCACGGGCCCAGCCGCTCCGCGTCACGTGGGATCTTCCCGGACCTGGGTACGAACCCGTGTCCCTGTGTCCCCTGCATCGGCAGGCAGACTCTCAACCACTGCGCCACCAGGGAAGCCTTCATGATCTTTTTTTTAAAAAAATTTGTTTTATTGAAGTATAGTTGATTTACAATGTTGTGTTAATTTCTTCTGTACAGCAGTGATTCAGTTATACATGAATATGTATATTCTTTTTTGTAATCTTTTCCATTATGGTTTAATATAGGATATTGAATATATCCTGTGCTATACAGTATGACTTTTTGTTTATCCATTCTTTATATATAATAGTTTGCATCTGCTAATCCCGAACTCCCAATCCATTCCTCCCCTACCCCCCTCTAGCTTCATGATTTTTGAACACAGCCCTTTTCAACTTCTGACCTTTGCATTTGATGCCCCCTTCCTAGAATGCTCTTTCCCTTGCTTTTTGTAGAATGGATAATTTGCACCCTTCAGATCCCAATTTAGAAGTTATCTCGTCTGTCTTATCCAGAATACTATTACTCACTTCTTATATCATTCTTTTTATTTTCATGCCATTTTCACCATTTTATTTATCTGGTTAACTTTTTGTCTGTCTGCCCCCAATAGAATGTAAGCACCATGAGTTTGGTGACTTTGCTTATTTTATTCACTACTTTGCAGCTACTTATAAAATATTTGTTGAAAATGAATGAATGAAATGACTAGCTGCTTAAAAGCCGGCTGCTTGCATTTGTCCTTCTAATGCCACTTCCCAAACAATGGTTGTATCATATTCTAATTTGGGGGCTAGAAGAGGGACTTGACAGGGATTGAATGACAAATACCCGGCAGGCATCATGCAGAGAGTATTTAGTCTAGTGACTTAGTTAATCCTCAGAGCAATTTATGAATGTTTTATGTAACCATATTACAATTGAGGAAGCTGCTGTTTAGAGATTAACTATGACTACACAGTGTACTAAAGGCTAAAGCTAGGAACGGAACCCAAGATTGTCTGACTCCAATCCAGAGCCTCTAGAGCACAAAGCATTAGGAAATTCTGTGGTGAGTATGCTTTTACACAGGAAAGTAGGATTTTGGTCACTTAAAAAAAGGGGAGATGGGGCTTCCCTGGTGGCGCAGTGGTTGAGAGTCCGCCTGCCGATGCGGGGGACACGGGTTTGTGCCCCGGTCCGGGAGGATCCCACATACCGCGGAGCGGCTGGGCCCGTGAGCCATGGCCGCTGAGCCTGCGCGTCCGGAGCCTGTGCTCCGCAACGGGAGAGGCCACAGCAGTGAGAGGCCCGCGTACTGCAAAAAAAAAAAAAAAAAAAAAGGTGGGGGAGATGGATCTTATTTCTTCATTCTTCTTTCCTCTTCTTTTTCACCCTTTCACTACTGTTAGCCAATCCTTATAGTCACCATTCACTCATCCTGCTCTAGGTGAAATGAATCACATTCACTATTCTCTTGGGAATTCTTTATAACCTTCTACAGTCCTCTTAAAACAGGATTTTCCAAAGTTGAGCAATAGTTAGGGAGCAGGGAGGATTTAGCATTCCTTTTTGGCTGCCTCCTTGCTATTTAAATAGTGAATATTTGGTGTAGGGGACTGGGTGACTGATAGTAGTCAGAGTTTAGAAGGGGACAGGGATGGTGAATAGAAGGCAACATAGGAGCAGAGTGCAGCTAGCCATATGGACTGGGCCACTGGACTACTGTACTTCAGAATGTTGTTATAGCACATGAAATCAAACAAACCATGTCTCAGAACAATAGGGAGGGACTTGCCTGGCAGTCCAGTGGTTAAGACTCCGCAATTCCTCTGCAGTGGGCAGGGGTTCGATCCCTGGTTGGGGAACTAAGATCCTGCAGGCTGCAAGGCGCAGCCAAAAAGCAAAACAAAACAAAATAAAAAACATTAGGGAGCATTAGTGAGTCAGTATACTATAGGGAGATCAGTGTGTTTTCATAAATGCAGATTTTTAAGAAATACGCGCAAATATTTTTTCTTTAGAACAGTAAATTTGTCAGAATGAAAACGACAGTATGAGATCGTTGACTTTAATATTAATTTTTAGTATTATTGAAGGTGGTTTAATAGGAAAGAGAATTGAAACAAAATATGTCTTCCTGTTTCTTTTAATATGGGTGGATATGTTAAAATTATTTTTTCTCCTGACATTTATTTCTTTTGTTTTTATTACTACTACTGCTACTACTACTACTAGTACTACTACTTGAGATTGTGGAGTAAAATTACTTAAGGATTCACTGTCATTGTTACTGAATTAACATTTACACGTGATTATTGGCATATCAGAATTTGTCTTAGTTATTAAAAACTAGTCTGAATTTAAGCCATATGTACACTCTTAATTTTTTCAGGTAATACTATTGTTTTATTAATGATAATTTCAAGAATCTCACTAATATCAGTTTGTTGACATAGTACTATAACTCTTCTTCCATCTACCTCATGGATGAGTTTAATTACTGTTTGGAAACATAAGGTTTGTGTTACCAGATATTGTATAACTGAACATTTATAATCTTAAGTAGGTAGTGTTGTACAAAGTATTGGGGAAAACTCTTTTATTAGGTTAAATTAAGGGTAGGCAACCTATGGCCCACTAGCCAGCTGCCTATTTCTGTAAATGAGTTTTATTGGAACATGCCATATGCATTCATTTTACATGTTGTCTGTAGCTTCTTTTGCGTTACAGCAGTGTAGGCGAGCAATTGTGACAGAGACCATATGGCTCGCAGACTCATACAAATACCATGAATGCACAAATATTTACTATCTAGCCTCTTGAGAAAAAGTTTGCTGACCCACGGGTTACATTAACAACTTATAACTTACCATTGCAAACTTCCATATTATGTAATTTTCCACCTTCGCCTCCTTATCTCCTTGTTATTTTTAGTAATTGTTTTTCTTTCTTTATTTTCATTGATCTATTTTCTGATTCACTGACTGTTTCCTCTGTCATCTCCATTT
Source organism: Phocoena phocoena (assembly GCF_963924675.1). Classification (NCBI taxonomy): domain Eukaryota; kingdom Metazoa; phylum Chordata; class Mammalia; order Artiodactyla; family Phocoenidae; genus Phocoena; species Phocoena phocoena. Next base: position 16,256,876 of record NC_089219.1, on the reverse strand, counting down.
TGTTACTGATACCACCCAGTGAATTTTTTAAAGATGTTGTATCATTCAGTTCCAAAATTTCCACTTGGTTCTTTTTTACAGTTTGTATCAGTCTGTTGAGGATTTCTATCTTTCCATTCATTTCAAATGTGTTTACCTTTACCTCTTGGAGCATAGTTATAATAGTTGCTTTATGTTCTATGCCTGATAATTCTAATATCTGAGTCTTTTCAAGGTTGGTATGTGTTGATTGTCTTTTCTCCTAAGAATTGGTTACATTTTCTTGGTTCTTTGTATGTCACATAATTTTGGATTGTGTCCTAGACACTGTAAATGTTAAGCTTTATAAATTCTGAATCATTTGGAGAATATTTTTTAAGCAATCAACCTTGTTAGATTTGACTGCTAGTTCTTGAGAATTGGTTACATTTTACTATATTTGTATGCCGAGTAATTTCAGATTGTATCCTGGACATTTAAAATTTTGTATTTTTTTTTAAGTTTTTTTTTTTGATGTGGACCATTTTTAAAGTCTTTATTGAATTTGTTATGATATTGCTTCTGTTCTATGTTTTTTTTTGGGTTTTTTGGCCCCAAGGCATGTGGGATCTTAGCTCCCTGACCAGAGATTGAACCCTCACCCCCTGCATTGGAAGGTGAAGGCTTAACCACTGGACCACCAGCGAAGTCCCAAAATTTTATGTTTTATAGATTCTGGGTCCTGTTATAATCCTTGGAGAATTGTGATTAAAAAATTTTTTTTTAAGCAGACAATCAACTTGATTAGGCTCAGGGCTCAAGTTTTGTCTCTCTGTGGGGGGTGGTTCTAATCTTCGTTTATTTTCAGAGCTTTTAATATGCTGCTTTGGATCTGTCCCATTTATGTACAACTTTGAGGGTGAGCCTGGACTTATGTAGGTTCATACAAAGAAATAGGGATCCTCCTCCTCTACTTTTCTTCTTTGGAATTCCCCTAATACTCTGGCCCACAAGGACTCTTTCCTCCATTTCCTCTGGCCAAGAAGAAGGGGTTTCTGGAGTATCACAGTGCTCTTTCTTTAATTCTGACCTGTTTAGTATTTTTTACCCCAGTGATTTAAATTAAAATGAACTTTTTATCCTTGTAAAAACTACTGGGAAATTTAGATGAAAAAATTGAGTGTAAGATTAGATTTCAAAATGAAATGAATGAGAATCTGCATGATGAAATTAAATAGGTGCAAATGTATTTTGTTTACATTCAAATGATTGATTACTTATAGTTATGCCCAGAATGAATCAGACATGACTCTGTGACTATTGTATTTTATTTTTATTTATTTATTTATTTTGCGGTATGCGGGCCTCTCACTGTTGTGGCCTCTCCCGTTGCGGAGCACAGGCTCCAGACTCTCAGGCTCAGCTGCCCGGGCTCACGGGCCTAGCCGCTCTGCTGCATGTGGGATCTTTCCGGACTGGGGCACGAACCCGTGTCCCCTGCGTCGGCAGGCGGACTCTCAACCACTGCGCCACCAGGGAAGCCCTGTGACAATTTTAGGTGGAAAGAAAACACACATGGACAATAGGTTATTACAGACAACATGAATATATTAATAAGCAGAGGTAAAGAGAGCTCACACAATCTTTGTTTGCATTGATAATAAGAAAATTGTCTCCCTTCCACTTTACTCTGATAGGATTATACCACATTTGCCTCTCCACGAGTGGTCAAAAGGAAGTGAGTATTTCACCTAAAAGATAAAGACTAAATAATAAAGACTTAATAAAGACTAAAAGATTTATTAATATTGACAGTACTCAGATATTTGAAGAGTTTTCCTGTGGAGTAGAGCGTACTAGGTATATGGAATTCCTGCATTTGTTGTTAGGTTGACTAGAGCAATGTGGACCTTCCAAGTATAATTTGGTGTGGTTTTCATTGTTGGTGAATTAACCATGATTCTTTATTTTATGAAGTTATTTCTTCTGTTAAATGTGGTTTTCTTTGTTACCGTTTTTCTAGTGAACAGAAATACTTTGACTCATTTCTAGATACTATAATTAATCTCCCCTTTGGTATATTGACAAGCAGTATTGATCCACTGGTTTAGTGTAAGTGTGCTTTGGCTTGGGTTTGTTGGCTGTGGATAGAGAAGGATCTTTTCCAGATATTACTGAAGAGAAAAGTTTGTCGGGAGTAGGGTCAAGAAGCTGGCTGGGCAAGTTTCCATGTTGCAAGGCCATTAGGCAGAGTTTCAGGAGAGTATAAGATCCTGTATTTCTTTCTGCCATTGAAAGAAATTCAGTTCACTGCATAAATCCAGCTACCCATTTTCCTGTGGGGCACCTGTTTCGCTATTACTGTTGCATACAACTTCTCTTTGTTTGCTATGTAGATTCTTAGGATGAGCCATACTTCTTTTAAGTCTAGTGGACTACGGGAATTCCCTGGCGGTCCAGTGGTTAGGACTCGGTGCTTTCACTGGCAGGGTCTGGGCTCAATCCCTGGTTGGGGAACTAAGATCCCATAAGCTGTGTGACATGGCCAAAAAAAAAAAAAAATCACTTATCTTAAAAAATAAGTCTATTGGACTTGATCATGATGATGAAGCATTTTGAGTTTATGACTCTTTTTAGCAATATTCTAGTGTCTGGGGATAGAGTAGTAGACAAAGTGCTTGCCCCACCATGAAGTTTTAATATTATTATTTAAAAAATTTGTTTACAAATTACCTACAATGTTATTCACTTTTTTGATAACAGCTTTATTGAGATATAATTCACATAACATAAAATTCACCCATTTAAAATGTATAGTTTATTGGTTTTTAGTATATTTACAGACTAGTGTAACTATCACCATAGGTTTAGAACCTGATTTTAGATTACTTCAAAAAGAAACCCATATCCTTTAGCAGTCATCCCTCCTTCCTCCATTTCCACCCATCCCCTCAGGCCTAAGCATCTACTAGTCTTTTTCTTTTATACTTTTTGTCTGTGGATTTGCCTGTTCTGGTCATTTCATATAAGTGGAATTATACAAAATGTGGTCTTCTGTGACTGGCTTTTTTCACTTAGCATTGTGTTTTCAAGGTTCATCCATGTTGTAGCATGTATCAGGACTTCCATTTCCTTTTATTGCCAAATAAAATTCATTGTATGGATATACTTCATTTTGTTTATCCATTCATCAGTTGATGAAAACATTGTTTCTACTTTTTGGCTATTGCAAATAATGCTGATTATGAGCATTCATTTATTAGGTTTGTGTGCACATGTTTTTATCTCTCTTGGATGTATACCTAGGAGTGAGTATTGCTGAGTCATTTAGTGACGTTGTTGCTTAACCTTTGGAGAAACTCAGAACTCACTTATTTTAGATATCTAGTTTTATTTATTCTGATAAATGCAGAGTTTTGCAGCCCCATCATACTGAAGATACGGAAAAGTTCCATCACCTAATTACAGTCCTTCAGTGCCATCTCTCTTTTTAAAAAATTTTATTGAAGTATAGTTGATTTACAATGTTGTGTTAGTTTCTGCTGTACAACAAAGTGGTTCAGTTATACATACGTATCTTTTTCATATTCTTTTCCATTATGGTTTATTATAGGATTTTGAATATGGTTCCCTGTCCTATATAGTAGATATTCTATATATAATTCTATGTATAATAGTTGCATTCTATATGTAATAGTTTGCATCTGCTAATCCCAAACTCCCAGTCCATCCCCCACCCCCACCCTTGGCAACCACAAGTCTGTTCTGTATATCTGTGAGTCATTTTCCATTTCGTAGGTAAGTTCATGTGTGTCATATTTTAGATTCCACATGAAGTGATATCATATGGCATTTTTCTTTCTCTTTCTGACTTATTTCACTTAGTATGATAATCTCTAGTTACATGCATGTTGCTGCAAATGGCATTATTTTGTTCTTTTTTATGGCTGAGTAGTATTCCATTGTATATATATGTACCACATCTTCTTTATCCATTCATCTGTCAGTGGACATTTAGGTTGCTTCCATGTCTTGGCTGTTGGAAACAGTGTTGCTGTGAACATAGGGGTGCATGTATGTTTTTGAATTACAGTTTTGTCTGTATATATGCCCAAGAGTGTGATTGCTGGATCATAGTGCTGTCTCTCTTTAGGTAAACTCTTCCCCAGGCCCTAGCCACTATAGTTTTGCCTTTGCCGGAGTGTTACATAAATGGACTCATAGCCATTTTGAGTCTAGCTTCTTTCACTTAACTTAATTAGCATTTGAGATTCACTCATGTTGTTGTATCAGTAATTCATTACTTTTTGGAGCCCTCCTACACTGTTGGTTGGTGCAGCCACTATGATAAACAGTATGGAGGTTCTTCAAAAACTAAAAATAGAATTACAAAATATTAACAGCATGGTCAGCAGCCATTTTCTTTGGCAATATTGGTCTTTAAAAAAAAAAAACAAAACACAAAACCTAAGCAGAGTATGTTTCTGGGTAAATTTAAATGCGACTGTCAGGAAATCAGTTTGTAATATGTGGTGAGTTGTGTTCTGAGTTAGAAAACCAGAGTCAGAACAAAGGCATTTCTGGCTAAGCGCTTGGAGACTAACGTTTCTGGATTTGTTTAAATAAAGAAAAGGAAAGAAAAGAAAAGAAAGCAATATAATGGTTCTTAGTTGTTAACATTCAAATGGTGATTTCCGGAGACTTTTAGAGCTAAAACACAATGGGAAAGAAGGTATAGGCTTGCAATTCTAAAATCAAAAGAGCTTGGGGAAACTAATTGTTTTCTGAAATTGGCAAAAACTCTGGACAGAAATACAGAAATTTCAATATTCATATATTTTACAGTAGAGATATTAATGTATTTGATTAAGGAGTGCTGCCTTATTAACTTTCTAACAGTGGAAAAATTCTGAATTCCAATAAAGGATTTTGGACCTGAATTAACAGCTCAACATGAAATTGAGTTGAAACAAATATTAAAATTGGCTAGTTTTATTTCTGTGAAGTTTTAGTGGCAAAAGATAAGCAGCAATGAAGAAAAAATTATTTATTTATTTACTTATTTTTTGCGGTACGCGGGCCTCTCACTGCTGCGGCCTCTCCCGTTGTGGAGCACAGGCTCTGGATGCACGTGCAGGCTCAGCGGCCATGGCTCACGGGCCCAGCCGCTCCGCGGCATGTGGGATCCTCCCGGACCGGGCCACGAACCTGTGTCCCCTGCATCGGCAGGCGGACCCTCAACCGCTGCGCCACCAGGGAAGCCCTGAAAAAATAATTTTTTTAACACATTCTGTTATAGATCCCAAGGTTAAAGTAGGAGTAGATATGTCATAGTGTTTAGGTTTGAGAATACAGTTTCTGTTTTGCTTTTGACCATACAGAATTACTAAAGTTGTGACCCCTGAGATTTCTGTAGTTGCTAGGTCGGGTCATTCAGGATGTTCTGCTTTTTGGGACATTTTACATGCTTGGTGCCTACATTTGACAGCTTCAAACTCTAATTTATTCCTGTCCGTTTCATCTTTCATAATAACATGCATTAATCTTACCAGTATACTTTCATACTTGAGTTTGAGGATGGGCTCTGTCTTTGGTGCCATTTAGGTAAGTAGAAATTAGCTGGATGCTTTACTGTTATCTGCTGAAGGCTCCATTCTGGAATTTGCTTCTCTTACTTATCTATAGTCTCTTGGTAGTACAGCTCTAGCCCTTATCTTTTACGAAGCTTTTCTGAGTGTAGGAAAGGGTTAATTTTTTTTTTTTTTTAATTTAAATTTTTGGCTGCGCTGGGTCTTCGTTGTGGCACACAGGCTCTTAATTGCAGCGTGTGGGCTTCTCTAGTTGTGGCACATGGGCTTCTCTAGTTGTGGTGTGTGGGCTCCAGAGTGCCCGGGTTCACTAGTTGTGGCGCGCCAGCTTAGTTGCCCTGCGGCATGTGGGATCTTTGTTCCCAGACCAGGGATTGAACCCGTGTCCCCTGCATTGGAAGGTGGATTCTTAACCCCTGGACCACCAGGGAAGTCCCTCACTACTTGTTTTCACTACTTGTTTTCTAATTTGTCAAAATCTACCTTTTGAGGAGGTACTGACTATATGTCAAACCCAGGGTCAGATATGATTGCCATAGATTAAGAAGTTTCATCCTGGTGGGAGTTCATCATCCTTGAAATGTCGGTAAACATCTGTGCTCAGAAAATTATAGGTCTCCTCTTTCCTTCATGGTGTAAGTAGGAAATGTTCAGATCATTATGTAATCTCCTCATAGATCCTTGGATTTCTCTGATGAATATCTGCCTAATTGACATTTAGTGGAGAGTATGTAGTGAGTACTATAATAATCAGAGTCTACTGTGTTTTACTACTCTTATTTAACCCTCAAATTTTGTTTCTGAAGTTTGTCTTTTAATCTTTTATTAGAAAGAAGGTGGGGAATTAGAATTTTTTTGCATTTATAGTTCTATTTTGGGTTGGCCATAAAGTTCGTTTGGGTTTTTTCCATAACATGTTATGGAAAAATGCAAACAAACTTTATGGCCAGGCCAATACTTGAGTCTTATTAATTCGGTTCTTACATAGCAGCTGTCTAATCTTGCTAGCGATTATGCTTGTATTTCCTAATGACATAATATAAATCATAGCAGTTTGAAGTACAGAAGTGTCAAGTGGGTGTGCTACTGTATTTCAGTCATGAGATTTAAAAAATAAAAACAGTGTGGTCTGGAGCACTGCACATGCATATTACGCTGCTCATTGTTTGAATTAGAATTTTAAGTGGTATTATGAGAAGCTGTTTGCTTGTCATGTTGAACTGAAAGGGAGGTAAGCATCCAGTGATTTATGCTGGAGATACAGAGCTTGGTGAGGGCTGGTAATCTTAATGACAGGCAGAATTAGGAAGTATGTAGTGTAAGAGCTTTACATGTGTGCCGTTTCTTTGAAATTCACCTGTTTCTGGAGAAAATGCCTAGCAGTGCTTATCTCATGCTTATTTATCTAGGCCTTTTTAGTGGAAGGAGGGGGTGCTAAACAGCCTAGTTGCAAATTACTAAAATACCATTAAAAAAATTGAGATATAATTCACATACCATAAAATTCACAATTTTAAAGTGTACACAGTTCAGTGGGGTTTTTTTTAAACCATATTTATGAAGATGTGCAACCATCACCACTATGAATTAAGGAGAAAATTGCTCCGTAAAATAAGTTCCCTTGGTTTCATGCATTACGTGCCCAGTCTGCAGTAGTGTGTTCATTTGCCATTGGGCAGGTGATTCAGCCTGGGCCAAGAATTTGGGACTTCTTAGAAGTTTTAGAGTGACACTCCATTGACTCTTTTATGAGATGAACCACTGATTTAATTCTGTCCGGAAGATAGGGGCAACCATATTTTGACCAGGTTGTGATAATGCTTTTTTACTATGCTATAAAGTATTCTGCCCATGGGCGCGTCGATGTAATAGGAAGAGCACTGTCTTTAGAATACAGAAGAAACCTGTCCTGGCCTTAATTAGCCTTGTTAACTTGGGCAAATTACTTCATTTTGCTGCGACTAAGTTTGTAGGAGATACTGTAAAATGGTTCATTGAGGACAACATGGTTGGTTAGGCTTGCCGCATGCTCTAGATTCAGATCTCCTGACTTCGGTTTTCAGTTTTCTTTTATAGAACTATGTTTTTGTCTTAAATATTTTTATCCAAATGGTCTTTTAAGAAACAGTTTATTAATCCACAATATTCTGTTGGTAGTTTTCAGAGAGGGGAATAAATGACGTCAATATTCTTTATGTGACCAAGGAAAAAGAATGTTTGTTACTGGAATATTGACCAAATATATGATTGCCTCTTTAGAAGTCTTGTAGTTAGCAGTAATATTGTTAGCCAGTAAAGTTACTAATAGAAATCAGGAGCCTTAACCTTTCCTAGTAAGGTTAAATGGTATGGCTCAGCTCTTGGGGCCTACTACCGGTGACTCATTTGAGAACTTACTCCCACCTAGTGACAGTTGGCCCTAGCTCGAAAAACTACTAGCAGTTGGCTTTGTAGAAGAGAGAACAGTCTCATATTTTCTACCATTCATGTGACCACAATGCAGAGCCATAATTCAAAGGAAGTTTTATTTTGGCTAGGGGTAATCTTCATTCTGAAAGAACTGACAAACTAATATAAAGGACTTTTGTCCTGAAACTTGTTAGGCTTATGTTTTCTACATTGCAAACATATATACAGTTTCTTTGGATGAAGCAGTTCCTTTATGAAATGTTTCAGCTTTGTTATTTCTCAGTGCAGCATTTTAAATCAGTTCTTTGTGTGTAGGGGATGATGGTAACGCATGGAACTGTTGTCTGAGGTTGCTAGTTTGAAGAACTAACTAGAGACTGGTACAGTGTTACTAATTTTGAATGACTAAAGCGTTCGGTTTTTTGGTTTTGTTTTGTTTTGTTTTCCCTCTCCACCTCAGTAAACTTTTGCTACTTGGATATAAAGAATTTTACTTCTAAAGATTCTCTTAGACCTCTGCAACTTGTGGTCATTCATATAAAATTATTATTTGCAGCTGTCACTTTTTCTTCCTTACTGTTTCATTAAGTTAGAAGGGAACATGATTGAGAACTATTAAATATTAGTTAGGTTGAAGAAATAATTCTGTCTTATTTTGGGTTTATTATATTTGTAGTCTTTCTTTTAAAATACATTTAAATTATACAAATACTGCACATTTATGGTAGAAAAGGCAGTTATGTAATCCTGTCATCCAGAGATAATTGCTGTTAACCTTCTGTACCAAGTCTCTTGGTTGTCATTCTTACAGAGGTAAAATACCACCTTACCAGGGAGAAGAGCTTATGTCTTTCAGTTTTGAAGCTGAATAAAATGATAGCCTTTTGTCTTTTGAAGAATATCCTGACATGTTGAAATATTTTAAACTAAATTACAGTGGAGAGCCTCTTTCATAAAAATGAGGAGTTGGTGGGTAGATATTGGGAAAATAACAGCTAAAAAAGAAAAACAAGGAAACAATTGTATTCGCAGAACAGACTAGGTCTTTGTCAGCAATTTCCACGTTGATGAATTCGTCTTATCTTTCTGAATATCCTGCTTATACTTCCTTAGTCTTTTTCTCTAGAAAGTAAAGGTAGTAGATTCTCATCATGGGCCTAAAGTTAGGAGGCTTGTTGTATGATTTTTATTTGTTTTGAGTTTCCATGGAATGTTTATAACGGGAATCACTTTTGGAGAGACTGATCTAATCACATTAGGAAATTTGAAATACTTTGTTTTCTAGTTTCTCTGGAGAAATAAGTGTATAACTCCACTAACTGGATTACAAAGCTTGGGTCATTGACAGAATTTTGTGGTTGTAATTTGCTCTTACTGCTAAAGCAGTTCATCTTCGAGTTCTCTTATCCTTAACTCGCTCTTCTAGAATTCCTAGAGGACCTGTGCAGCAGCCTCTCGAGGATCGAATCTTCACTCCTACTGTCTCGGCAGTGTACAGCACGGTGAGTACCTCAGGGTTGTTTGTCAGATTGTGTGTGTTTTTTGCACATGAACCTTTGATATTATAGGCCGTGTTTGTTAGATTGGTACATAATATAGGCTTTTGACAGAAAAGTTCAGTCAAATCTCGAACAGAATTAGATGTATATAATATAATAAGGTGAATAGGTCTTTTCCCCTGTCATCTTAATTTAAGAAGTAGACATGAAAGAAACATTCTGTTAAGGTAGATTGACTTGTACACCTGTGTTCTTTTTCCTCCCTTTTCCTCCTTCCATAATTATTGCGATTCTTCTAGGACACTGAGTTTTAATTTTCTTTTGGATATTTTTTCTTAAATTTTACACTTTTAACTTAAATTTTTTATTTTACTTTTTTCCTTCTTTGATTACATATAAAAATGCAGAAAGTTTAGAAAAGAGAACAGTGGTTAATGGGAGTAAATTTAAATATTTATGTTAAATGATAGATTCAAATTCATAAATGAAGGGAAATTTAAAAGTTAGAGGATGAAGATAATAAAATTAGAAGCAGATTACAGGGGTATTACAGTGAGCCTAAGGGAATTTAGGGGAGAATCGAGGAGCTGGACATGTCTTTTTTTTGGGCTGTGCCATGTAGCTTGCGAGATCTTAGTCCCCCAGTCAGGGATTGAACCCAGGCCCTCGGCAGTGAAAGCACGGAGTCCTAACCACTGGACTGCCAGGGAATTCCTGGACATATCTTTATTTTTTAAATTAAAAAAATTTTTTTTTCTAAGGGAGGGGGGATCTCTCCCCTTATTTTCTCTTTCTTTTTTTAAGAATTTATTTTATTTATTTTTGGCTGCGTTGGGTCTTTGTTGCTGTGCATGGGCTTTCTCTATTGCGGTGAGCGGGGGCTACTCTTCATTGTGGTGTGTGGGCTTCTCATTGTGGTGGCTTCTCTTGTTGTGGAGCACGGGCTCTAGGCATGCAGGCTTCAGTAGTTGTGGCACACAGGCTCAGTAGTTGTGGCTCTAGAGCCCAGGCTCAGTAGTTTTGGTGCATGGGCTTAGTTACTCCACAGCATGTGGGATCTTTCCGGACCAGGGGTTGAACCTGTGTCCCCTGCATTGGCAGGAGGATTCTTAACCACTGAACCACCAGAGAAGCCCTAAAATTTTTTTATATTTATTTATTTGGTTGCGTGGGGTCTTAGTTGCAGCAGGTGGGCTCCTTAGTTGTGGCTCGCGGGCTCCTTAGTTGCGGCTCCAGGGCTCCTTAGTTGTGGCATGAGAACTCGCAGTTGCAGCATGCATGTTGGATCTAGTTCCCTGACCAGGGATTGAACCTGTGCCCCCTGCATTGGGCGCTCAGAGTTTTATCCACTGAGCCACCAGGGAGGTCCCTGGACATGTCTTTTTTTAAAATTTTTATTTATTTTTATTTATTTATTATTTTTGGCTGTGTTGGGTCTCCGTTGCTGCACGCAGGCTTTCCCTAGTTGCAGTGAGTGGGGGCTACTCTTGGTTGCGGTGCGCGGGCCTCTCATTGCAGTGGCATCTCTTGTTGCGGAGCATGGGCTCTAGAGCATGTGGGCTTCAGTAGATGCAGCGCGTGGGCTCAGTAGTTGTGGCTCGTGGGCTCTAGAGTTTAGGCTCAGTAGTTGTGGCGCACAGGCATAGTTGCTCCGCGGCACGTGGCATCTTCCTGGACCAGGGCTCGAACCTGTGTCCCCTGCATTGGCAGGCGGATTCTCAATCACTGCGCCACCAAGGAAGCCCTGGACATAGCTTTTAATGTTTCATTTCATCATACCATTCATCCTTGGAAATAGGGTGCTTTAAAGAAACTCACAGTATAGTGAGAGAGATGAGTAAATAAATAATTGTAATCCAAGTGATATGATAAAGCAATAATTCTTATCCTTTTGGGTTATAAATTACTTGTAGAATCTGAAAATAGTCACAGTGCTTTCTTCTCAAAAAAGAGCATATACCAAGTGTTTACGTATAATTTCAGAACTTCACAGATGTCCAGCAGGCCATTCATAAGGCTCGGGTTGAGAACCTTTGATTAGAGATATGACCATGCTATTATATGGGAAAGGGAGAAGTTGCTTCATTGAGGAAGTGACACTAAGCTGGAAGGTATAAGATTTCTAAGCAGGGCTTCCCTGGTGGCGCAGTGGTTGAGAGTCCGCCTGCTGATGCAGGGGACACGGGTTCATGCCCCGGTCCGGGAAGATCCCACATGCCGCGGAGCGGCTGGGCCCGTAAGCCATGGCCGCTGAGCCTGCGTGTCCGGAGCCTGTGCTCCGCAACGGGAGAGGCCACAACAGTGAGAGACCTGCGTACCGCAAAAAAAAAAAGGACTTCTAAGCAGAAAAGGGAAGAAGAGGCCTCTAGGAAGTGAAAAATTAGAGGCATGGTTAATGGAATGGTCAGTAGTCAGAAGTGTGGCATGTGTGCTAGGTTTTGTAGCCAAAGTAGAGATGAGAAAAGTGAGTTTTGCAGGTTTTAAGGTTGTCCTAAAGAGATAGAAGTTCATCATGCAGGTAATGGGTAAAGTAATTTTTTTTCTTGGTTTGCTTAAAACAAGTCTCAGTTTACACCTATTGTAGATCAACTAAACACCTGTTACTTTTTGAATCCTCTGTAACTCTTAAAATGGTCCCAGTTTGGATGATAAACTATATGCTCACTGTACTTATTGGGAACCTTCAATTTACATTAAAAAAATAACCTTTAATTTTTTTCTGGCACAGACTTCCTCCAGGCCAGAGTTGTTTGTTTGTTTAAAGTACTGAGGTTGGGGACTTCCCTGGCAGTCCAGTGGATAAGACTCTGTGCTTCCACTGCAGGGACACAGGTTCGATCCCTGGTTAGGGAACTAAGATCCCGCATGCTGTGTGGCATGGCCAAAAAAAAAAAGTACTGAGCTTAAAGGCTGTAGAATTTTATCAGGCATAACTCTTAACATGTAATTTTTGCTAATTATGAAAGTATACTTTCAACATTAAATTATTTTCAAAATTAGGATAGGAAAAAGAAGATGAAAATTTCTAGTAATCTTGACTGATTTCTAGAGGCATCTACTATAACCGTTTTTTGGTATAGTTCCTTTGTCTCTTTCTGTGTTGTAGGCTCTGTATAATATATATATATATATTTTTTTATGTGGTACACGGGCCTCTCACCGTTGCGGCCTTTCCTGTTGCGGAGCACAGGCTCCGGACGCGCAGGCCCAGCGGCCATGGCTCACGGGCCCAGCTGCTCCGCGGCATGTGGGATCCTCCCGGACCGGGGCACAAACCCGTGTCCCCTGCATCGGCAGGCAGACTCTCAACCACTGCGCCACCAGGGAAGCCCTATCTCTTAAGCTTTTAATGTGTGTCAGACACTGTTCTAGATGTTGGGAATATAGTAGTGAGCAAACTAAACCTGCAGTCCTCATGGAGCTTACTTTTTTGTGAGATAGAAAGATAGTTAAATAAAAAAAAATATATGTGCAATATGCTATTAGGTGGTAATAAATGCCTTGATGAAAACGAGGCGAGATAAAGGGATAAGGAATGACTGGACATCCTACTTTAGCTAGGGCTCCCAGGGAAGTTTTATCTGAAAAAATGGCATTTAAGTAGAAACTTAAGAAGTAAGGGAGTGAGATTGTAGATTTTAGGGAAAGAGCACTTCTGGTAGAAGAAAGAGCAGTGCAGAGGCCCAGAGATAGAATCTGGAGCATCAGATTATATAGGGTACTATAGACCATGGTAAAGATTTTGGATTTTAATCTAGGTGTGATGGAAAGGCATTGGAAATTTAAGAACAGAAGATCTGATTTTTTTTTTAAGGTGACTGTACCTACTGTATAGAGGATAGACTGATGAGGGTAAGTGGTTGTGGTTGTGAGGTGGAAAGCAAGACCAGTAGGCGGTTATTGTAGTAATATAGGCAAATGATGGTGGCTTGCTCTAAGCTGGTAACAGTCAGAGGTGGGGTTTGCTATATATTTTGAAAATGGAGTCAATAGGATATGATGATAGCTTGGATGTGGGATGTGAGAGAAAGAAGAGTAAAGGAAGATGTCGTGGATCATCGCTTGAGCAACTGAGTGGATGAACATGATACTATTTATAGGAAGGAACACTGGGTGAGGAACAGGGTCTTTGTTGAGAAAAATTTATATATGTGAACATTATTTTTGTGAGGAGTTAAGCATTAGGTTGTTTCCTGTCGTGAATAACCTACTGAATTTTAACCCTTTTCTGTATTTTGGATTATTTTATAGAGTAACTTTCTAGAAATGCAATTCCTGAGTTAAAGTGTAGGCATGTTATTAAGATTACTCATAAATGAGGACATGTGACTTCGTAAACTTAGTACTTTAGAGAGGAGATAATCAAAATCCTGTGAGTAACACAGTGCCTGCTACACAGTTTATGTGAATTGTTTTGCATCTAAAGTTTTGAATTTATTTTTGAGTTAGATCAAATTTGACTTTTACTATTAAAAGCTACTGCCATATTTGTGGTCCTTCAGTTAATTTAAAAATCGGGTATGTCAGTTATATGTGATGCCTATTCTGGAAGGATCAGGGGTTTTAGACAGTAAAAAGTTACCTTAAAATACGATGTCTCTACTTTTTGATCACTTATTTCCATTCTTAGTAATATAAGTCTCTTCCCCACTTTTACAATGCTGTTGTGCCCAGTAACGATGAGTAGGAGGGTAGTTGACCAGGTGCTTAGTCTCCCTTTTTCTCAGCCCCAAGGTTATGTATTGGTCATTATTCTCTAGTGTCTAGGTCCATTAGCATCATTTATGGCATTTAGTGTCATGAAATAAAGGCTAACCTTCAATTCACCTCCTCCTGGCTCCTCATATGGTGCCCATATGTCACTGTAATTGAGTTGGTTAAATTCCTTGAAAGGCAGAAAGACACCTGGATAGTCTTTAAAAATTATACAAAGATTTTGCTTTTTAATGTCTGATATGGAGGCTGTATGCCCTTTTGTCAGCCAGTTTAGGTAAGTTCTCTGCTGCTAATCAAAGAGGTATCAGAAGTAGGGCTCAGCTTTTATAATGCCTTTATTTTACATTTTAGCATGCTTATTATTTATTTATTATAGTCTGGTTTATCTAAGTTTCTCCTTGGAATATTTATCAGGGATGAGAGGGATGCTTCTGTCATTATTCTTCATTAACCATAATTAGGGTGATTCGTCATATGAACAAGAAAAGAATAAAGCCAGGGGCTTCCCTGGTGGCGCAGTGGTTGAGAGTCCGCCTGCCGATGCAGGGGACACGGGTTCGTGCCCCGGTCTGGGAAGATCCCACATGCCGCGGAGCGGCTGGGCCCGTGAGCCATGGCCGCTGAGCCTGCGCGTCTGGAGCCTGTCCTCCGCAACGGGAGAGGCCACAACAGTGAGAGGCCCGCGTAACGCATAAAAAAAAAAAAAAAAAAAAAAAAAAAGAATAAAGCCAGTATTTTTTAAATGCTAGTAAGAGCAGTATATACTGTGGTAGAGAGGAAATGGCAAAACTAAAGAGGCATGAGCTAATCTGAAGTATATTCATTAATAACTGTCTTATTGGCATGCTTCTGAAGAACAAAATGTGAAATTTTACCATGTTGTATATTTTTGGCTTATATAGTCAGCCCTCCGTATCCAGGGGTTCCTCATCCTCAGATTCAACCAACCGTGGATCGAAATGTTTGGAAAAAAAGATTTCAGAAAGTTCCAAAAAGCAAAACTTGAATTTGCTGTTTGCTGGCAGCTATCTACATAGCACTTACATTGTTTTAGGTATTAGTGTAATCTAGAGATGATTTAAAATACAGGAGAGGATGTATGTAGATTATATGCGAACACTAAGCCATTTTATATAAGAGACTTGAACATCCTCGGATTTTGGTATCTGTGGGGGGAGTGGGTCTATGAACCAATCCCTCTCAGATACCTAGGGATAACTGTATATCTTATTTAGAGAAATTAGATTTTATGACTATTAAACCAGTATTTTTAACATAATTACAGAGATAAACTTAATAAATTTTTTTTCTGGAATAGTGACTTTACTACAAGAAGCAGCAGTCTATATTCTATGGGATTGGAAGGGCTGTGTTATTAACTGCTTACGAAAAATTCCTTTCAATAAATTATTTAATTTGAATAAATTACTCCTTAATGTCATAACATTTCACAATACTTTTTTTTTTTC
The DNA here is from genome assembly GCF_963924675.1 of Phocoena phocoena. Taxonomy (NCBI): domain Eukaryota; kingdom Metazoa; phylum Chordata; class Mammalia; order Artiodactyla; family Phocoenidae; genus Phocoena; species Phocoena phocoena. The sequence goes on along the minus strand of NC_089219.1, from coordinate 16,241,237 downwards.
CCCTGTACGCGGGCCTCTCGCTGTTGTGGCCTCTACTGTTTCGGAGCACAGGCTCCGGATGCGCAGGCTCAGCGGCCGTGGCTCATGGGCCCAGCCGCTCCGCGGCATGCGGGATCCTCCCGGACCGGGGCACGAACCTGTGTCCCCTGCATCGGCAGGCGGACTCTCAAACACTGCGCCACCAGGGAAGCCCTATACTTTATTTTTAAGAACAGCGTTGTTCAGTGTATTTGATATATAGGATATGTAGTGCTTGTGATTTAAATATATCTGAAGTGTAGTATTTAAAGTGTATAATTTGGTAAGTTTTATTATAAGTTTATAGCAACAAAAACCTCTACCACAATCAAGAAAATTAACATACCCGTCACTCCCAAAAGTTTCCTCATGGCTTTGTCATGTTTCTACCTTCCCCCACCGCTGGTCCGCTTTCTGTCATTATGGATTCATTTGCATTTTCTAGACTTTGTTTTTTCACTCAGGTTAATTATTCTGAGATTTATCCATGTTGCTGTGTTTATCATTAGTTTATTCCTGGAAAAAAAGTAGACTATGGGCTTAAAATTTAGACTTGTCATAATCATGTTTCATATATTATTTTTTCCTCCTAATAATAGAGTTTGGTTTTTGCTAAACATAATGTAAATCATAATGATTATACAATTTGGCAGTTTTCTTTTTTAATACAACATTGCATTGTAAATAATTGTCATGCTGTTACATAGCATTTATAAACATTATGTTAACAGCTTAAGTAAGTAGCATGTCAATGAGATGAACCATAATTTACATAATCAGTTAATTTACAAGCTAGTGTTTGGTTTAAAGATCCCTTCTTCTTTATTTTCTATTTTAAATAACTTTGTGATACATACATATATAAAATACATTTTCATACATATATATGTGTATATATTTTTTCTGTTTAAACAGGGTTATTTCCTTTGGCTAACATACCCAAAAGCAGCTTTACTAGGTTAAAATATTGGGTTGGCCAGAAGTTGCATTGTTTTTTTCCGTAAGATGGCTCTAGTAGCGCTTAGTGGTCTTTAACTTCATTCGAAACAGTTTTCTTAGATTCTATTGTGACAGCTGTCCTATCAGCATGCATTAAAAAAAAAGAAACATCAAAATTGGTGAATTTTTGTGTAGCCATTTTAATATTGAAGATGGAAGAAAAAAAGCAACATTTTTGGCATATTATGTTTTATTATTTCAAGAATGGTAAAAATGCAACTGAAATACAAAAAAAGATTTGTGCAGTGTATGGAGAAGGTGCTGTGACTGATCAAATATGTCAGAAGTGGTTTGCGAAGTTTCGTGCTGGAGATTTCTCGCTGGACGATGCTCTGCAGTTGGGTAGACCAGTTGAAGTTGATAGCGATCAAATCGAGACATTAATTGAGAACAGTCAACGTTATACCACATGGGAGATAGCCAGCATACTCAAAATATCCAAATCAAGTGTTGAGAGCCATTTGCACTAGCTTGGTTGTGTTAATAGCTTTGATGTTTGGGTTCCACATAAGTTAAGCAAAAAAAACCCTTCTTGACTGTATTTCCGCATGCGATTCTCTACTTAAACATAAGGAAAATGTTCCGTTTTTAAAAAAATTATGGGGCTTCCCTGGTGGCGCAGTAGTTAAGAATCCTGCTGCCAATGCAGGGGACACAGGTTCGATCCCTGGTCCGGGAAGATCCCATGTGCCGCGGAGCAACTAATCCCGTGCACCACAACTCCCAAGCCTGCACTCTGGAGCCCGCGAGCCACAACTACTGAGCCCGCGTGCTACAACTATTGAAGCCTATGCGCCTAGAGCCCGTGCTCTGCAACAAGATAAGCCACTGCAATGAGAAGCCCATGCACCGCAATGAAGAGTAGCCCCTGCTCACCGCAACTAGAGAAAGCCCGCACGCAGCAACGAAGATCCAGTGCAGCCAAAAATAAATAAATCAAACAAGTAAATTTAAAAAATAAAAAAAACAAGTTGTGACGGTGATGAAAAGTGGATACTGTACAGTAACGAGGAATGGAAGAGTTGGTGGGGCAAGCGAAATGAACCACCACCAACCACACCAAAGGCTGGTCTTCATCCCAAGAAGGTGATGTTGTATATATGATGGGATTGGAAGGGAGTCCTCTATTATGACCTCCTTCTGGAAAACCAAATGGTTAATTCCAACAAGTACTGCTCCCAGTTAGACCACCTGAAAGCAGCACTTGATGAAAAGCATCTGGAATCAGTCAACAGAAAATGCATAATCTTCCATCAGGATAACTAACGCAAAACCTCATGTTTCTTAAATGACCAGGCAAAAACCATTACAGCTTGGCTAGGAAGTTGCGATTCATCCGCTGTATTCACCAGACATTGCACCTTCGGATTTCCATTTATTTCAGTCTTTACAAAATTCTCTTAATGGAAAAAATTTCAATTCCCTGGAAGACGGTAAAAGACACCTGGAACAGTTCTTTGCTCAAAAAGATTAAAAGTTTTGGGAATTATAAAGTTGCCTGAAAAATGGCAGAAGGTAGTGGAACAAAACGGTGAATACATTATTCAAGAAAGTTCTTGGTGAAAATGAAAAATGTGTCTTTTAGTTTCACTTAAAAACCTAAGGAACTTTTTGGCCAACCCAATACACACACTATAAAGATAATACTCTTCACATACTGTAAGGTTACGGGCCTTTATGTTGCTGCAAGCATTATGGGAGTCTATCCATTTCATTTTATCTTGATAGTTTCAGGTCTTCTCATTTTCAAACATCTTTGCTAATTCGATAGGTCAAAAGTGCTATTTAACAATTCACAGGAGAGGAAATTGGCAGGTTAAGTGACTGTGGAAGGTTTACATTGATAAAATAATGATGTCATATTTTGGTTGTAAAATTAACAAAGGTTTAATTATATACCCAATTCTCAGTTGTAGGAACGTACTATTTAGGAATTTTTAGGACTTTTTTCTTAGCTTTTTTTTCCTGTTCAATATTTTTGAATTACTGGCTATAGAAAAGGAATGAAATTTTCCTGTTTGTTGTGGCAAGAAGGTTGTAAGGAAGATGGTAATTTTAAAATTATTATTGTCGCTTTTCTCCAGTGGCATTGCTGAGTGATACTCAACCACAGTTGGAAATCCAAATTTTTGTATTAGGAATTTAATAAAAGATGAAAATCACGTTTAGCGATACATGTACATACATATATTTAAATTTAAATATTTAAACCTAACATAAAATTTACCACCTTAATCAGTTTTAAGTGTACACTTAAGTTGTACTAAATATATTCACGTTGTTGTGCAAATACCATTACCATCCATTCCCAGAACTCTTATCATCTTGTAAAACTGTACCTATTAAATAACAACTTCATTCTTCTCTCTCCCCAGTCCCTGGAAACCACCACTCTGCTTTCTTTCCCTATGATTTTGACTACTTTAAGTACCTCGCATAAATGCAATCATACAGTATTTGTCTTTTTTTGTGACTGTCTTATTTCACTTAGCATAATGTCCTCAGTGTTCATCCACATTGTTGCATGTGTCAGAATTTTCTTTCTTTTTCAGGCTGAATAATGTCCCAGTGTATGTGTATTGCACGTTTTTGCTTATCCATTCTTCTGTCAACGGACACTTGGTTTGCTTCATCATTATAGCTATTGTGAAGAATGCTGCCATGATACCTCTTTGAAACCCTGCTTTCAGTTCTTCTGGGTATATGCCTGGAAGTAGAATTGCTGGATCATATGATAATTTTATTTTTAATATTTTGATGAATCCTTGTACTATTTTCTACAGTGACTCTGCCATTTTACATTCCCACCAATAGTGTACGAGGATTCCAATTTCTCCGCATCTACTCCAACCCTTGTTGTTTTCTGTTTCTGTGGGGTTTTTTTGTTTTGTTTTGTTTTGTTTTTTTGCGGTACACAGGCCTCTCACTGTTGTGGCCTCTCCTGTTGTGGAGCATAGGCTCTAGACGCGCAGGCTCAGCGGCCATGGCTCACGGGCCCAGCCGCTCCGCGGCATGTGGGATCCTCCCGGACCGGGGCACGAACCTGTGTCCCCTGCATCGGCAGGCGGACTCTCAACCACTGCGCCACCAGGGAAGCCCGCCTGCCCATTTTTGAGTAAAGTTGTTTGTCTTGTTGTTGTTCAATGTTGGTAGTTTTCTGTATATTCTGGATATTAATCCTGTATCAGATATATGATTTGCAGATATTTTTCCCATTCTGTGCATCACCTTTTTACTCTGTCAGTAGTGTGTTTTGAGGCACGAAATTTTTTTCATATTCATGACGTGCAAGTTGTCTATTTTTCCTTTTGTTACTGGTGCCATTGGTGTCGTTTTTAAGAAATCATTGCTAGATCCAGTGTAATAAAAATTTTGTTCTAGGTTTTCTTCTAAGAGTTTATTGTTTTAGGTCTCATATTAAGGTCCTTATCCATTTTGGGTTAATTTTTGTATATGGTGCTAAGTAAGGTCCAACATTGTTCTTTTGCACGTGGACATTCAGTTTTCCCAGCCCCATGTTTTGAAAAGACTGTTCTTTCCCCATTGAATGGTCTTGGCACCCTTGTTGAAAATCATTTGATCATATATGTGAGTATTTATTTCTGGGCTCTCTATTCTCTTCTATTGGGAATCTATCTTTATGCCAGTTGCACACTGTTTTGATTACTATAGTTTTGTAGTAAGTTTTGAAATCAGAAAGTATATGAGTCCTTCAGCTCTTTTGTTCTCTTTCAAGATTGTTTTGGCTATTTGGGGTCCCTTGAAATTCCATATAAATTTTAGGATGGATTTTTCTATTTCTTTAAAAAGAAGTCATTGGGATTTTGATAGGAATTGCATTGGATCTGCAGATCACTTTGGATAGTACTGACATCTTAACAATATGAAGTCCTTCCTATCTATGATCATGAGATGTGTTTCCATTTACTTATGTCTTCTTTAATTCCTTTCAGCAATGGTTTGTAGTTTCCATTGCACAAGTCTTTCATTTCTTTAAGTTAATTCCTAAGTATTCTTTTTGATGCTATTGTACATGGAATTGTTTTCTTCATTATTTGTGTTTAGAAATTCAACTGATTTTTGTGTGTTGACTTTGTCTCCTGCTACTTCGATGAATTCATTTTTTGTTGTAAGAGGTTTTTTTTCTTGGTGTGGAATCTGTTTACATTGTAAGTGTGTGTGTGTGTGTGTGGTGTGCATGTGTGTGTATATTATACATATATAAAAAATATCTTCTTTCTCCATTCATCCTCTGACAGACTTATATCTTAGCTATTGTGAATAATGTTGCAGTAAATCTGGGAATGCAGATATCTTTTAGATATCTTGTTTTATTTCCTTTGGATATATACCCAGAAGTGGGATTCCTGGATCATATGGTTGGCTGATTCTAAGGCTTGTATTACTTTGAAAGATCATCTTGAATTTTACAAAAATTTGTAAGATATTCCAGATTGAATATATTTCATCATTTCCTTTTTCTTCCTGGGCTCACATTTTACTAATATCTTCAAGTTTTCCTTTTATAAAAAACCCATCACTAACATTATCCTCCTTTCTTTAGACAAATCTCACAATCAACATCAAATATTTATGAACTCTAGGTGCTGCTACAACTGTATTTTTTGTTTTTGTTAAAAATGTCTGTTAATTAGATCCAGTCTGTTTTTGTATCTTGCCTTTCTTGCTAAATGTAGAATTGTTATCTGTTGTAACATTTTAAGACTTTTTTTTTTTGCGGTACGCGGGCCTCTCACTGTTGTGGCCTTTCCCGTTGCGGAGCACAGGCTCCGGACGCGCAGGCTCAGCGGCCATGGCTCACGGGCTCAGCCGCTCTGCGGCATGTGGGATCTTCCCGGACCGGGGCACGAACCCGTGTCCCCTGCATCAGCAGGCGGACTCTCAACCACTGCGTCACCAGGGAGGTCCCCTAAGACATCTTTGAAGTTACTTTTCTGTGGCATTTTTAAATACAACTGAAAAGCCTCTGGCCTCTTGGAGCTTGCGTTCAGGGCTTAAACGTTGAAGATGTGGCAGAGTTATTAAGGATATTGAGACAAACCTAATTCAGTAAATGTTTATTGAATGATAGCTGTGTGCAAGTTTTTGTGTCAGATAATATGGGATAACAATAGTAGATAGTATGATCCTTGTCTTAAGAGTTTTCATTTTATCAGGTGAGATGGTAATACATTATTTTAAGTATGTATTGGAAAATGAGGAGGACACATTAGTGACTATATAAATTAGAACAAGTATATGTAAATAATAAGTAAGATTTATTGGTATAGGTATCAAGGATTCTCATTAGGCAGAAGTACTTGGAGGAGTGAAGCATGGTTGTAATTGTTCACCAGAGAAAGAAGATGACTAGATAAACTCTAAGAAGCCATAAAATGCAAATGGGGACAAAGTTTGGACTGTATCTTAGTGGAAGTGGGGATGGGTGAACATATTCCAGTTAAATCCTTTGAGGTGGATGATGAGAATACTGACTGCTCCATAGTGTAATGAGTCATGAAATGTACAGTTGACCCTTTAACAAATGGGGGTTAAACTCTCTGCATGTATAACCTAGGTATATAAAAATTGAGCAAATCTGGTCAGAGCAGTTCATCAAGAGGAAACTGACAGGATACTTTATAGAACATTTTCTTCACTATCATCACTAACACTTACTGAGCACTGACTATGCACCAGGCACTATTCTAAGCACTTCACTTGTATTAATTCATTTAATCCTTATAACAAAGGTCTGAGGTAAGTATAATTATATCCCCTTTTGTAGTTGGGGAAACAGATACAGAGGTGAAGTATCTTGACTAACGTCATCCACCTAGTAAGTTAGAGGCTGGATTTGAACTTAATGGATCTCTGACATTTATTGAGTGGTTGTTGTGCCCCAGGCACTGTGCTAAGTACTGTAATACAGTGTATTGTTTAATCATGACAACCTTCATTTACACATACTGAAATGGGACTCTCTGAAGTTATGTAATTTGAGTGCAGGTCTATCTGACTTTACAGCTCTTGTGAAGTACTACATTTTACTGTGTGGAAAGCTGCCTTCCTTTTGTTGAACTCTCAAAAATAAGGTGTAAAAAGCAATACTCAGTTTTTTGGGGAATAGGGGCTCTTGATCATCTGATGAAAGCTATGGATCTGCTTTGCAGAACAGTGAACATACAAAGATAATTTTTACTGCAGTTTTAGGAGAGTTCAAGTATCCTTTGAACCTAGCTAAAGAATCCTAACTCTGATAAGATTCCTTGCTCTAGGCTAGACCAAGTTTCCCCTTGCAAGGGAGCTGTGTTGCACTCTTTTCATGATTCTCAGTATAGGGAAATAGCTCAATTGATACTTTGTACATTGTGGGTTAAACTGACAGATACCTTATTAAGATTTTACCTACTTGTCCATCTTGAGGTACCTTTTTCATTTTTTAAATTATTTTTAAAAAAATTATTTTTTATTTTTGGCCGTGTTGGGTCTTCATTGCTGCACGTGGGCTCTCTCTAGATGCAGGGAGTGGGGGCTGCTCTTCGTTGCAGTGCACAAGCTTCTCACTACAGTGACTCCTCTTGTTGTGGAGCACGGGCTGTAGGCGTGCAGGCTCAGTAGTTGTGGCTCATGGGCTTGGTTGCTCCACGGCATGTGGGATCTTCCCGGACCAGGGCTGGAACCCGCGTCCCCTGCATTGGCAGGCGGATTCTTAACCACTGCGCCACCAGGGAAGCCCCTTGAGGTACCTTTTTTAAAGCATTTGTATATGTGGAGCTCATTTATATCCTGGTTATTAAAAATTCTGGGTCTGTTTTGCTGCCTATCTTAGTATCTGCTGAGTAATGACATTTATGAAAGTTAGGTTTCCTTGCTGTTAGTATTTAACGTGGATTTGCTCATTAAATGTTAAATCACGTACCTAATTAAAATGATATTTAATATATATTCACTGATTTTTCTCCTTCAGAAGGAGGATTAACTTTAAAGATACAAAGCGTGTTCTGTTGTTAAATGTCAGTTATAAATGGCTTTTGAGTTTCTCAGATAAGAAAATAGTAGAAACAGTAATCAAGTCCTTTAACATTAGAGAACTTTGAAAATGTGTTTATTTAAACTCTGGGGTATTCCCTGTAGGGCCATTTTATAAAGTATTATTATTTTTATTATTTAAAAATAACAACTGATGGGGACCAATTTAAAATAAAGTGAGTCATAGGAAATTGGACTGTCGTAAGTAAATTGTGTGGTAAATGGAGTTGAATTATTTTAAGGAAAAAGAAACAAAGAACATTATTATTTCAAGATACGAATTTATTATTGCCATGAAGTTGGTGGTATGAATAGAGAGGTCATTTTTTCCTGTATGTTTTTGATAGACATGGAAGCATTTAACTTCACTTCATATAGTTTCTTTTTTTATCTTTTAAAAGCACATTCTGGCTGTCAGGGGAATCTTGTAGGCAAGAGACTGTGAAGGATTAGAATCTTTGTCTATTGTGTCATTCTGTGGTTGCTTAATTGCCATATAGAGTACAGAATGTTCAATAGAAGGGTGTTTAGTTTCTTTAGCTGTTACAAATACCAAAGAACCTTTGATTGTGTTATTAATTTTTAGGTTTGTTAAGTCAGCAGTATATTTTTAGTCTTTATTTGTTTGATATGTTGCAGGAAGGGGGACTCCTTCCAGGGCCCAAGAGTGGGCTCTTGTCTAACACTCAGAAATGAATTGTCCAAGGAGACACGCGTGGTGACAAAAAGCAAGAGAATTTATTGGGAAGGGATACCCAGGCAGAGAGCAGCAGGGTAAGGGAACCCAGGAGAATTGGTCTGCCACATGGCTCTCAGTCTCGGGTTTTATGGTGATGGGGTTAGTTTCCGGGTTCTCTCTGGCCAGTCATTCTGACTCAGGCTCTTTCCTGGTGGCGTGTGCATCGCTCAGCCAAGATGGATTACAGTGAGAAGGATTCTGGGAGGTTGTTAGGACATGTGGACTGGCGTCTCCTCTCTTCTTTTGACCTTTCCTGAATTCCTCTGGTTGGTGGTAGCTTGTTAGGTCTGTGTTCCTTACCCAGACCTCCTGTTGTAAGATAACTCATACAAATGGTTACTATAGGGTCTGTCCAGGGCCGGCGGTTTCTGTCAGTGGTTCCCCTAACAAATAAGCATTCGCTTAGTAACCTTTTTTTTTGGCCGCGCCTCACGTCATGTGGGATCGTAATTCCCCTACCAGGAATCGAACCTGTGCCCCCTGCATTGGAAGCACAGAATCCCAACCACTGGACTGCCAGGGAAGTCCCTGCTTAGTACCGTTTTTAAAACATTCAGAAAAATTAATTAAGAGCGTGTGTCAAATATTTATTTCAAACTTTTAAAGGCCAATTAAGAGAGGTGTCTCTTGGTGAGGACATTTATAGAAAAAAGGAAAGAGGTGTAATAGTGAAATGTATGACTAAAGATTATTAGACCCTGATAGTGAGCTGGGTTGGGTTGGAAGCTTTCTGGGAGAGGTCTTCATCTCATTAATATCTTTCTGAATATTAGTCATGCATTTTACCAGGAGTGCTAATTGTTTTCAGAAGAAGCTGATAAATTACATCACACAAAAAAGTTTGACCCAGACCAGGTTTGGGGTGTATTTCTTTCTTTGTGTTTATTATGTGTTGGGCTAAGTTCTATGGGAGAAAAAGTAGTAGGAGAGAGAGGTTTCACTTAGGTGTTTTTTTTTTTTTTCCACTTAGTTTGTATGCTTACACTTTGGCTGGAAAGACAAAATGTACTCACAGAAAATGAACTGTTAAAAGAATTAGAGGAAAGGAATTGTTTAACATTTCAGTGGAAGTGAAGAAAGCCAAAACCAAACAGTAACATTAAACAAAAGCAAACTCCAAAAACTTTGAGGACGCAGAGACTATCAGTGCACCAAGGTCTTTGTGCTTTTCTCTTTATTTTAAAAAATTAATTACTTAATTTTTTCTGCGTGGGGTCTTCATTGCTGCGCGCGGGCTTTCTCTACTTGCGGTGAGCAGGGCCTACTCTTCATTGTGGTGCAGGCTTCTCATTGCGGTGGCTTCTCATTGTTGCAGAGCACAGGCTCTAGGTGTGCAGACTTCAGTAGTTGTGGCATGTGGGCTCAGTAGTTGTGGCTTGTGGGCTCTAGAGCGCAGGCTCAGTAGTTGTGGCACACAGGCCAGGGCTCGAACCTGTGTCCCCTGCATTGGCAGGCGGATTCTTAACCACTACGCCACCACGGAATTCCCTGTGCTTTCCTCTTAAGGGATTTTTTTTCAAACCCTAACCTGTTCATTCATCATTTTTTTGAGTATCTGCCTGTGGGGCATTGTGCACAGAGCAAGGGATACAATGCTCCTTGTCCTGAAGATGCGTACAACCTAGTGGGAAAGTTGAAAGTGATCGATAGTTTAAGTGCAAGTGTGATAAATGGTGATTCGAGTTAGGCAGACAATGTCTTGCCATTCTTGCAAGTGTGGAGCAGCAGTGTGAAACCCAGCCACAGAGACAGGGTGTTGAGAAATATATTTCAGGAGAGGTGAAATTTGGGTTGAGTTTCTAAGGATAAGGAAAAAGGTATGTAAGTGAAGAAGTGGTGTACACTTGTGTAGTTGGAGAGATGCTGGAGAACTACAAAGAAAAAAAAGTATTGGAATGTTGGCTATTGAGTTTTGAAGCCCATCTAAGATTATTAGAAAGAGTTAATTACAAGATAGTAAGATTGCAGCTTTAGGCTGGAATGCTCTAGTAGCTAGAAGTCATAGCTAACTACACGACAGCAATCATAGATGCAGAAAAGTGTGCAGATTGTTTAAGGGCTTAATGACACTCCATTAATCTTGAGTATACTTTGGCGTAAAACTTGTTATTCATAATGATGAATTTGTGTGACCAAGAAAAAATTTAGCCTACGTTCAGTGTGCTAAAGATTTCCATCCAAAATAGTTACAAGAGAAAAATACTGCTTTTTTAAAGAGATTCATTCCTAGCTGTCCGGAAAATCTGGCACTGTAGAATGAATGACTTACTCTTCAGGGATTCTAAGAAGTTGAGGTTGTATCATAACCTAGTATAAAATGTTCATTAAGTGTGTTTGGAATGGAGGGTAAAGGAAAGAACAGAATGGGTTGGTTAAGTCAAGAAAGCGATTTTTACTTGTACTGGGAAGAAAGCACATTTTAGGATGAAGATATTTATAAACGCTAGTGTTTCTTTGTACTATCATGCTCAGCAGTAATATAGCATAGACATATATATGTCCAATAGTCTGCCTTCTAATTTCTGCTGTAACTCGGTGGACTAAGTACACAAACCACGTGTAACATACAGGTGCTGAGAATGTTGGTGAAAACTTGCCAGTGTTGTATTTAGGTCAGCGGTTCTTAAACTTCAGTTACCTCAGCATCACCTTGTGGGGCCCAGATTGGAGTTACCAAATCAGTAGGTCTGGAGTGAGGCCTACAAATGTGAATTTTCAGCAAGTTACCAGGTGATGCTGAGGCCCCTGGTCCAGGGACCACACTTTGAGAACCACTGCTTTAGGTTTAGTGCAATTCCTGCTTGTTCCCCTCTCCCATTTGTACAATGAAAATCGAGGTAGGAATCATTTGAACCCAGAACTGTTTGGTTTACACTTACATGCCTAATACTAAGATTTTAGTTTAAATAAGTTGAAATATTTTTAAACAGTGAAATACTACAATAGCTACCATTTTGGGAACACTTTTTATATAATAGGCATTATGGTGCATTTTGTCTCATTTAGTGTGTTCAGTGAATCTTGAGGGTAGTCCTTTTATAGAGGAAGGAAGTGAATTTAGGTAGTTTGCTTGTATAGCTTCTGTGTGGTGGAGCCAGAATTTAAACCCAGGTCTTGGTATGAAAAACCCATGCTCTTTTATTAATGCTGTTGGGCCTACTTGTAAGACAGCTTGAACCAGTTTACCCTCTGCTTGTGTTCTTTGTTTCAAGCTTTTTCTCCAGAAAGTGATGATCTTTGACTCATCCTCAGTATGGAAACATATATCACGTTTCACGTGACTTGGTCTGTGCCAGAGCAGCTTAATATTGGGACTTTGATGATGTAACTGAATTTATGTTTGTTTATAGTTGAATACCAAGTTCTAATATCTTGGACTTAAAAGCAGAATTCACTTACCTTGGGCAGTTAGATAAATGGTTCATTATCAATAAATGAAGATCAGGAGAAAGAAATAAAGAGCATAAGTTGTACAGTGGGAAATGGCTGCTACTATTGCAGTTGTAAAATCTATACCAGTAATGTCCCTACTCACATACAGCCATGTCCATGGTGGAAAGTTAAGAGCTTTGATAATGGGGTTTTTGAACATATGAAAACCATCACTCCTCAGGTCAGTTTTCAGTGGTTCCTCTTCTGAGAACAAGGACAGCAAATGGCCTACAAAGTATATATTTCTTGAAAAAGTAAGGAGTTAATTTCTCATGCTTATGTAGAGTGTTATGTTTTGCCTGTAAAGGTAGTTTAATAAATGATTGGAATAGGGAGGATGGGAGGGAGATGCAGGAGGGAGATGCAAGAGGGAGGGGATATGGGGATATATGTAAACATATAGTTGATTCACTTTGTTATACAGCAGAAACTAACACAACATTGTAAAGCAATTATACTCCAATAAACATGTTAAAGAAAAAAAAAAGATTGGACTTAACAGAATTCCTTATCACTCTGTTCCTTTTCCCAAGACCGTCATCTCTAATTGGCTAACGTTTTATTACTGAATCAGGAAAGGACCTTGGAATCTTAAGACAGTTTTCTGGGATACTATTAGCAATGAAAGAAATAAAAATCTATTTACTACCTTGGCCCTATCCCTTTATACCACTGGAAGGCAGCTCTGGCCACCGGAGTTACTCCTGGTGTTTATGAGTTGATATTCTAAATCAGTTTTGTTTTTTTAAAATTTAACTTAATTTATTTTTTATACAGCAGGTTCTTATTAATTATCTGTTTTATACATATTAGTGTATATATGTCAACCCCAGTCTCTCAATTCATCACCCCCACCACACACACACACACACACACACACACACACACACACACACACACTCTCCCTCCTTGGTGTCTATACGTTTGTTCTCTACATCTGTGTCTTTATTTCTGCCTTGCAAACCGATTCATCTGTACCGTTTTTCTAGATTCCACATATATGCGTTAATATACAATATTTGTTTTTCTCTTTCTGACTTCACTCTGTATGACAGTCTCTAGGTCCATCCTTGTCTCTACAAATGACCCAATTTCTTTCCTTTTTATGGCTGAGTGATATTCCATTATATATATATGTACAACATCTTCTTTATCCATTCGTCTGTCTGTGGGCATTTAGGTTGCTTCCATGAACTGGCTATTGTAAATAATGCTGCAGTGAACATTGGGGTGCATGTGTCTTTTTGAATTATGGTTTTCTCTGGGTATATACCCAGTAGTGGGATTGTTGGATCATATGGTAATTCTATTTTTAGTTTTTTAAGGAACCTCCATACTGTTCTCCATAGTGGCTGTATCAATTTACATTCCCACCAACAGTGTAAGAGGGTTCCCTTTTCTCTACACCCTCTCCAGCATTTGTTGTTTGTAGATTTTCTGATGATGCCCATTCTAACCGGCGTGAGGTGATACTTCATTGTACTTTTGATTTGCATTTCTCTAATAATTAGTGATGTTGAGCAGCTTTTCATGTGCCTCTTGGCCATCTGTATGTCTTCTTTGGAGAGATGTCTATTTAGATGTTCTGCCCATTTTTTGATTGGGTTGTTTGTTCTTTTAATATTGAGCTGCATGAGCTGTTTATATATTTTGGAGAGTAACCCTTTGTTTGTGATTCGTTTGCAGATATTTTCTCCCATTCTGGGAGTTGTCTTTTTGTCTTGTTTATAGTTTCCTTTGCTGTTCAAAAGCTTTTACGTTTCATTAGGTCCATTTGTTTATTTTTGTTTTTATTTCCATTACTCTAGGAGTTGGGTCAAAAAAGATCTTGCTGTGATTTATGTCAAAGAGTGTTCTGTGTTTTCCTCTAAGAGTTTTATAGTGTCTGGTCTTATGTTTAGGTCTTTAATCCATTTTGAGTTTATTTTTGTGTATGGTGTTAGGTAGTGTTCTAATTTCATTCTTTTACATGTAGCTGTCGTGTTTTCCAAGCACCACTTATTGAAGAGGCTGTCTTTTCTCCATTGTATATCCTTGCCTCCTTTGTCATAGATTAGTTGACCATAGGTGTGTGGGTTTATCTCTGGGCTTTCTATTCTGTTCCATTGATCTATATTTCTGTTTTTGTGCCAGTATCATATTGTCTTGATTACTGTAGCTTTGTAGTATAGTCTGGAGTCAGGGAATCTGATTCCTCCAGCTCCATTTTCTTCCCTCAAGATTGCTTTGGCTATTCAGGGTCTTCTCTGTCTCCATACATGTTTTAAGATTTTTTGTTCTAGTTCTGTAAGAAATGCCAATGGTAATTTGATAGGGATTGCATTGAATCTGTAGATTGCTTTGGGTAGTATAGTCATTTTCACAATATTGATTCTTCCAATCCACAAACATGGTATATCTCTACATCTGTTTGTGTCATCTTTGATTTCTTTCATCAGTGTCTTATAGTTTTCTGAGTACAGGTCTTTTGCCTCCTTAGGTAGGTTTATTCCTAGGTATTTTATTCTGTTTGTTGCAGTGGTGAATGGGATTGTTTCCTTAATTTCTCCTTCTGATCTTTAGTTGTTAGTGTATAGGAATGCAAGAGACTTCTGTGCGTAAATTTTGTATCCTGCAACTTTACCAAATACATTGATTAGCTCTAGTAGTTTTCTGGTGGCATCTTTAGGATTCTCTATGTATAGTATCATGTCATCTGCAAACAGTGACAGTTTTACTTCTTCTTTTCCAAGTTGTATTCCTTATTATGATTTTTAAAAATTTTTTTGCAGTATGTGGGCCTCTCACTGTTGTGGCCTCTCTCGTTGTGGAGCACAGACTCCGGACGTGCAGCCTCAGCAGCCATGGCTCATGGGCCCAGCTGCTCCACGGCATGTGGGATCTTCCCGGACCGGGGCACGAACCTGTGTCCCCTGCATCAGCAGGCGGACTCTCAACCAGTGCGCCACCAGGGAAGCCCCCTTATTTCTTTTTCTTCTCTGATTGCTGTGGTAGGACTTCCAAGACTGTGTTCAATAATAGTGGCGAGAGTGGACATCCGTGTCTTATTCCTAATCTTAGAGGAAATGCTTTCAGTTTGCACCATTGAGAATGATGTTTGTGTGGGTTTGTCATATATGGGCTTTATGATGTTGAGGTATGTTCCTTCTATGCCCACTTTCTGGAGAGTTTCTATCATAAATGGGTGTTGAATTTTGTCAAAAGCTTTTTCTGCATCTATTGAGATGAGCATATGGTTTTTCTTCTTCAGTTTGTTAATATGGTTTATCACATTGATTGATTTACATATATTGAAGAATCCTTGCATCCCTGGGATAAATTCCACCTGATCATGGTGTATGATCCTTTTAATGTGTTCTTGGATTCTGTTTGCTGGTATTTTGTTGAGGATTTTTGCACCTATATTCATCAGTGATGTTGGTCTGTAATTTTCTTTTATGGTCTGTAATTTTCTTTTTCTGTAGTGTCTCTGTCTGGTTTTGGTATTAGGGTGGTGTTGGCCTCGTAGAATGAGTTTGGGAGTGGTCCTTCCTCTTCAGTTTTTTGGAAGAGTTTGGGAAGGATGGGTGTTAGCTCTTCTCTAAATGTTTGATAGAATTCACCTGTAAAGCCATCTGGTTCTGGACTTTTGTTTGTTGGAAGACTTTTTTTTTGAATTTATTTTTTTATATAGTAGGTTCTTATTAGTTCTCCATTTTATACATATTAGTGTATATATGTCAATCCCAGTCTCCCAATTGTTGGAAGATTTTTAGTCACAGTTTCAATTTCATTACTTGTGATTGGTCTGTTCATATTTTCTATTTCTTCCTGGTTCAGTCTTGGAAGATTATACCTTTCTAAGAATTTGTCCATTTCTTCCAGGTTGTCCATTTTATGGGCATAGAGTTGCTTGTAGTAGTCTCTTAGGATGCTTTGTATTTCTGCGGTGTCTGTTGTAACTTCTCCTTTTTCATTTCTAATTTTATTGATTTGAGTCCTCTCCCTTTTTCCTTGATGAGTCTGGCTGAAGGTTTATCAATTTTGTTTATCTTCTCAGAAAACCAGCTTTTAGTTTTATTGATCCTTGCTATTGTTTTCTTTGTTTCTATTTCATTTATTTCTGCTCTGATCTTTATGATTTCTTTCCTTCTACTAACTTTGGGTTTTGTTTGTTCTTTCTCTAGTTCCTTTAGGTGTAAGGTTAGATGGGTTATTTGAGTTTTTTCTTGTTTCTTGAGGTAGGATTGTATTGCTGTAAACTTTCCTCTTAGAACTGCTTTTGCTGCATCACATAGGTTTTGGGTGGTCACGTTTTTGTTGTCATTTGTCTCTAGGTATTTTTTGATTTCCTCTTTGATTTCTTCAGTGATCTCTTGGTTATTTAGTAACGTATTGTTTAGTCTCCATGTGTTTGTGTGTTTTATGTTTTTTTCCCCCTGTAATTGATTTCTAATCTCATAGTGTTGTAGTTGGAAAAGGTGCTTGATATCGTTTGAATTTTCTTAAATTTACCAAGACTTGATTTGTTACCCAAGATGTGATCAATCCTGGAGAATGTTCCGTGCGCACTTGAGAAGAAAGTGTAATCTGTTTTTGGATGGAATGTCCTATAAATATCAATTAAATCTATCTGGTCTGTTGTGTCATTTAAAGCTTCTGTTTATGTATTTATTTTCATTTTGGATGATCTGTCCATTGGTGTAAGTGAGGTGTTAAAGTCCCCGACTACTATTGTGTTACTGTCGATTTCCTCTTTTATAGCTGTTAGCAGTTGCCTTATGTATTGAGGTGCTGCTATGTTGGGTGCATAAATATTTACAGTAGTTTTATCTCCTTCTTGGATTGATTCCTTGATCATTATGTAGTGTCCTTCCTTGTCTCTTGTAACTTTCTTTATTTTAAAGTCAATTTTATCTGAGATGAGTATTACTACTCCAGCTTTCTTTTGATTTCCATTTGCATGGAATATCTTTTTCCGTCCCCTCACTTTCAGTCAGTACGTGTCCCTAGGTCTGAAGTGCGTCTCTTGTAGACAGCATATATATGGGTCTTGTTTTTGTATCCATTCAGCAAGCCTGTGTCTTTTGGTTGGAGCGTTTAATCCATTCACGTTTAAGGTAATTATTGATATGTATGTTCCTATTACCATTTTCTTAATGTTATGGGTTTGTTTTTGTAGGTCCTTTTCTTCTCTTGTGTTTCCCACTTAGAGAAGTTCCTTTAGCATTTGTTGTAGAGCTGGTTTGGTGGCGCTGAATTCTCTTAGCTTTTGCTTGTCTGTAAAGCTTTTGATTTCTCCATCGAATCTGAATGAGATACTTGCCAGGTAGAGTAATCTTGGTTGTAGGTTCTTCCCTTTCATCACTTTAAATATATCGTGCCACTCCCTTCTGGCTTGTAGAATTTCTGCTGAGAAATCAGCTGTTAACCTTATGGGAGTTCCCTTGTATGTTTTTTGTCATTTTTTTCTGTTGCTTTTAATAATTTTTCTTTGTCTTTAATTTTTGCCAATTTGATTACTATGTGTCTTGGTGTGTTTCTCCTTGGGTTTATCCTGCCTGGGACTCTCTGTGCTCCTTGAACTTGGGTGGCTCTTTTCTTTCCCATGTTAGGGAAGTTTTCAACTATAATCTCTTCAAATATTTTCTCAGGTCCTTTATCTCTCTCTTCTTCTTCTGGGACCCCTATATTGTGAATGTTGTTGCATTTAATGTTGTTCCAGAGGTCTCTTAGGCTGTCTTCATTTCTTTGCGTTCTTTTTTCTTTATTCTGTTCTGTGGCAGTGAATTCTACCACTCTGTCTTCCAGGTCACTTATCCGTTCTTCTGCCTCAGTTATTGTGCTATTGATTCCTTCTAGTGCAGTTTTCATTTCAGTTATTATGTTGTTCATCTTGTTTGTTTGTTCTTTAATTCTTCTCGGTGTTGTTCTTTAATTCTTCTAGGTCTTTGTTAAATATTTCTTGCATCTTCTCGATCTTTGCCTCCATTCTTTTTCCAAGGTCCTGGATCATCTTCACTATCATTATTCTGAATTCTTCTGGAAGGTTGCCTGTCTCCATTTAGTTGTTTTTCTGGGGTTTTATCTTGTTCGCTCATCTTTTTTTTTCGCTCATCTTACATAGTCCTCTGTCTTTTCATTTTGTCTATCTTTCTGTGAATGTGGTTTTTTTCCCACAGTCTGCAGGATTGTAGTTCTTGCTTCTGCTGTCTGCCCTCTGGTGGATGAGGCTATCTAAGAGCCTTCTGCAAGCTTCCTGATGGGAGGGACTGGTTGTGGGTAGAGCTGGGTGTTGCTCTGGTGGGCAGAGCTCAGTAAAACTTAAATCTGCTTGTCTGCTGATGGGTGGGGCTGGGTTCCCTCCCTGTTGGTTGTTTAGCCTGAGGCACCCCAGCACTGGAGTCGACCAGTGGAGCTCTTTGGTTGGGTTAATGGTGGACTCTGGGAGGGCTCATGCCAAGGAGTACTTCCCAGAACTTCCGCTGCCAGTGTCCTTGTGCCTGCGGTGAGCCACAGCAACCCCCCACCTCTGCAGGAGACCCTCCAACACTAGCAGGTAGTTCCGGTTCAGTCTCCCATGGCATCACCGGTCCCTCCCCTGGGTCCTGATGTGCACACTACTTTGTGCGTGCCGTCCAAGCATGGAGTCTTTGCTTCCCCCAGTCCTGTGAAGTCCTGCAATCAAATCCTACCAGCCTTCAAAGTCTGATTCTCTAGGAATTCCTCCTTCTGTTGCCAGACCCTCAGGTTGGGAAGCCTGACGTGGGGCTCAGAACCTTCACTCCAGTGGGTGGGCTTCTGTGGTATAAGTGTTCTCCAGTTTGTGAGTCACCTACCCAGCAGCCATGGGATTTGATTTTATTGTGATTCAACCCCTCCTGCCGTCTCATTGCAGCTTCTCCCTTGTTCTTGCATGTGGGGAATCTTTTTTGGTCAGTTCAGCAGTTAGCTGTGATTCCGGTGCTCTTGCAAGAAGAGTAAGCATATGTCCTTCTACTCTGCACTCTTGAAGCAATCTCCTCAGTCAGTTTTACTGCTAAATAGCCATATTATAAATAGTGAGAGTCTTGGAATTAATAATATAGTGTAATATTTATTCTTAAATGTCTGAAGGGGCACGTGTCTGCAGACATTGTTGTAAGTACTCCTTAAGTCCTGTCCCTGTGTAGATAATGAGGCAGACAGATAAGAGAGTGATGATAACAGTGATGATTACTCTGAGTGGCTGCAGGGAGAGAGAGGATAATGTGAGCCTTGTCTTCTTCAGCTACGTCATTGGCTTAAGTAGGATTTTATAGGCCAATCCGGAAACCTAACTAGCGAGTTCCAAAAGCAGGTTTGCTCACTGTAAAATTTATGTGTGCCTGCTAGAAAAAAAAAAAAAAAACTCAAAGAAAAGTGTAGTAGAAACAAAAACCCATTATCTTGCTACCTAAAGGGCCATGCCACTCATTTTAACATGTTTCTTCCAGTTGTTTTGCTTTGTACTTAAGAAAAAAATACTTTTGATTTAGTATTCCCCTTAAAATTATAAACAACTTCTTATTAAAAGTCTTTCTAATATGGGGATATATGTATATGTATAACTGATTCATTTGGTTAGAAAGCAGAAACTAACACACCATTGTAAAACAATTATATTCCTATAAAGATGTTAAAAAAAAGTATTTCTAAATATATATTTTAAGGATGCAATTACCCATTCCCCGTGGTGTTATGTATTTTTTACTGTTATAAATATGGTTTAACAGGTGACTCATAGCTTTACTTTTTTTCTGACTAAATAATACCAGTTAAGAAAAAAATCAGAAAGTAAAATTGTAGGGCTTCCCTGGTGGCGCAGTGGTTGAGAGTCCACGTGCCGACACAGGGGACGTGGGTTCGTGCCCTGGTCCGGGAAGATCCCACATGCCGCGGAGCGGCTGGGCCCGTGAGCCATGGCCGCTGAGCCTGCACGTCCGGAGCCTGTGCTCTGCAACAGGAGAGGCCACAACAGTGAGAGGCCCGCGTACCACAAAAAAAAAAAAAAAAAAAATTGTAAAGAGAGGGCGAATCGCCATTATTTTCCAGAGAAACCTTTATATGTATTGGGAATTCTTTATATGCTTTTTACTTTTATAGACATATACACTATACACTACAACTTTAAAAGTTATACACATGTAAGTTAAAAAAGATTTTTGTTCATACTTATGTGTATTCCTTGAAGTTAAATTTTTATCCTAACATATCGTGTGTATCATTTCATGTCAAGGTAGAATTACACATCATTTTAGTGGCCCATGATTTGTGTCGTTAAATACAGAACTACGTCATAAGAGTTTTGGCTATATTGGGAAGAAGGCACTTTTAGGAATGGAGATGTTTACATATAAGAGTATTCCTTTTGTACTGTGATTTATATAACTAGTCATTTGTTTTTTTTGTTGTTATTTTAATTTATTTAATTAATTTATTTATTTTGGCCTCACTGTGCAGCATGTGGGATCTTAGTTCACTGACCAGGGATCAAACCCACACCCTCTTCATGGGAGCGTGGAGTCTTAACCACTGGATCACGAGGGAAGTCCCTATAACTAGTCCTTTGTTGATGGATATTTGTGTTTTTTCTCTATTCTTGCTTTTATAAATAATACTGTGATTAACAGCTATATCTTTTTGATCTTTGTTATCTTGGTAATTTCTTCATGATGATTCTTAAATAACTGATTAACATTTATCCATCTATTCAATGAAAACAGAGCGGTAGAATACATATGGCTTTTAAAAAGCAAATAATATAGAAAGGGTTATTATGAAAAGAAACAACCCCTTGCCTACTCTTCACCTTCTGGTTTTACCTGTCAGAGGCAGCCGCTTTTTACTAGTTTTGCTTTTAGTTCCTCTGGCATTACCTCTGTATCTGTAAGTAAAATACTTTTTTTTAACCATTGTTTGATTTGTCGTTATCAATTGACTCTGCTTTGATAGGTGGTGTTTCAGTTCTTTCACAGTCCTCCTTTCTCTTCTATGTTTCCTCTTCATATAGTTAGATTCTTGGTCCCCTAACAAATAACTAAGCAAATTTTTAGAACAATTTGGACACTTGATGAATCAAATCGTACTCAAAGGTGAAACAGAACAGTGTTGTTTGTTTATAAATTCTGTTTCCTTCTTAACTCTTGCTTTGTGATCTCTGCTCTTTTTTCATCTGATTTTTTTTTCCAGTTTTACTGGTAAGAGAATTTATATTGTCAACTCTTACATTAAAGGAGAATGATAATCTCCATGAATCTTTCTTGTGAGATTCTCCAGAGCTCCCATGTGGCCTGTAAATAAAAGAGACTAAGTCTTAGGGAAACCATTTCTGTACCTAATCCAAATGTAGAGTTTTAGGTATGGTGTCAGTCTTGTCTCAGGTTTTTTCCTTTGTAGTGTCTGAACCTGAATTATATTAAGAATATTAAAAATCTAGTTCTAAAGAGGATGGGGGTTCCTTTTGGAATCAGTAATCCTTTCCTTAAAGAATATATGAGAGGACAGGAATTTATTTTATTATGTAGTCAATGTATTAGTTATTCTTTTAGTCAGTGATTCAGTGTTACATTTTAATTTTGTTTTGTTTTTGATGGGGTTTCATGATCTGCTCTTAGTTCTCCTGTACTTTTTGCTAATTTGTTTTTGTGGGCATATCAACAGAACAGATATAAGTGAATTAAAGAGCTTTGTTACCTCATGCTTATGCCTCAGCTGCTGAAATCTCTGATGTTATAACTAATGGAAAATGACCTAAAACTCATTTATTTCATCTTAATTTAATACGTTTATATTCTAAGAATAATTATCCATCTTGCACATATATAAATACAAACTCATGATACCATGTTTAAAGATGCCCTAGATATCAAGTTAAACTGTATATTTTAAAAATAAGTTGTATGTTCCTATAAAGGTCTTCATGAACCTCATGTTTAATTTGTAAGTAGAAATATTAGTAGCTTCCAATTTTTGTGTATCATGCACTATCTTAGGTACTCTCCAAAGTGTATCTGTAGTCTTTCATTACATGCCTCTTAAGATTTCCTTATTTTTTTTACAAGGTTAGAAAGTGAAACTCTGAGTTCTTTGCCCATAGTAACACAACTATTAAATGATAGAGCTGAAGTGAGGTATGGTCATGTCTCCTACTGTATTTTCAGTGCCTCAGTTTCTAACATATGGAAGAAGAATAGATAAAACCAAATGAATAGTAACTAAGATAGAAATTTTGAACATACAGTTTGCTATTGTGTCACCAAAGCCAATCATGTGAAGTTCAAGTTAGGTGAATAGGATAAAATACTTCTAGATCTGCCATGTCTTTTCCTAGTCAGACGTGAATCTTCATAAGTTGCCTGTTGATGCCTTTGGATATTGTGATGTATTGCATGTAGAAACCATAAGTTGTCTCTGCAGCTCTTGATTAACGTTGTTATTTCTCAAATTGGTCCTTTGAAATTGATTCCCATATGAAAATCATCTTCTTTCCCATTACTACTCAGTTTGCTTCCTCAGCTCTAGATTCTATCTCTCTCTCTCATCTTGAGACAACATTTGAATATCATGTAATTCACCCATTTAAATGTACAGTTACTGGATCTTAGCATATTCAGAGCTGTATAGCCCTCACCAAAATCAATTTTGGCACATTTTCATTACCCCAAAAAGAAACCTGGTGTCCCTTATTAACCCATTACTCCCCAGTCACCCAGCTCTAGGCAACCACTAATCTACTTTCTGTTTCTGAAAGATTTGCCCATTCTGAACATTTCATATAAGTGGAATCATATAATATCTGGTACTTTTGATGACTGACTTCTCTTAGCATAATGTTTTTGTGCCTGAATAGTATCTATTGTGTGGATATACCTTATTTATCTCTTCATCAGTTTAATAGATACTTGCATCATTTCCACTTTTTGGGTATTTTGAATAAGGAACGTTCGTATACAGATATTTTTGGTGGACATTCTAGCCTCTCTTTTATCCTTATAATATAAATGAGGTAAGATTACATAATCATTTAAAAAATCAGTGGCTTCTCTTTGCTGACAGCAAAAAATTAAAATATCTTGGCAAAGAATACGTAGTTTTTCTACAGTCTGGCTATAATCAGGCTACAGTTGTACCAGCTTCATTCCACTTACCTCTCTTTCCCCCAACCCCTTCTAAAGAGAACCCCTTACCTAAAACATGTGGAACATGTTTTACCTTCTTACTCTCTGTACTCAGTACATTTCTTTTAAAAATAATATCTCTAATTCTTGGTCTGAACGCAAGCTTTTTACTTCTCAAGGTGCAACTCAGATTTTACTAAGCCTTCCCCAGTTTCAGACCTAGTTACTTCTGGTTTTTAATCAATTCTTTAAATACATATCCTTATAGGATTTATCACATGATTTGTTTCTTTACTCACTGTGATTTTCTTTCTGTTGGAACTCCTAAGGATAAGGTTAAAGCTTAATACAGTGCCTGACAGAGCACTGATGCTTGGTCAGTGCTGACTGTATGTCAGAGGAGGTAAAATTAGGAATCATATCAAACTGGTTTGTATTATGGTTATCTGTCCTGTCCTTTATATTCTGTCCTAACATTAGCAGACCCATTATTAAACAAAACAAAACAACTTTTGTTATATGTCAGTTATACCTCAGTTAAAAAAATAATTAACCAGTCTAAAAAAATATCTGTTTTGGGCCTTCTTCTGTGTGGTGCTAGGTCTGTATTGATCCTAGGACTGCTGAAATTAGGTTGATTGTCTTTCAGTCACCTTCTGTCTTTAAAATTCTGAGATTCTCACTTTGGTTTAGTTTTAGTTTAGGACATTACTGATTCATCTTATGATAATCTTGTTTGTTCTTTTATAATTCTGAGCAGAGAAATTAGCCATATGGATTCCATTGAAAGGGTGAGCACTGTCTTGAATATGCAACAATTAACACTGACCAAATAGATCCAGAAAAAAATTTAGCTTTGGTTTTTGCCCCTGGTTTATAAATTCAAACTTTTTCATATTTTCATTTGCTAGTTTTCAGAATTAGCTTAGAGACTACCTGAAACTTTGATATGAACCTACTTCTAAATTTATCTTCTCTAGCCCTGACTCCTCTTCTGAGCTTAGATTCAGATATTGAACTGGCTACTTATCACTTCCATTTGGATATCTAATAGGCATATATTGCTTTTGATTACCCTTTCCCCTAAATCTGCTCTCCCTATCTCACATGAATATCTCCCCCCACTGAATATTTCAAGCCATAAACCTAAAAGCCATCCTGTATTTCCATAATAGTTATCACTTTAAAATATATATTTAAAAGATTATTAAATCTGTTACGATTATCTTATTACCTTCAGCTAGGATGTAAACTCCATGAAGACAGAGATTTTAGAGTCTTATTCACCTAATTTTGTATCCCATGTACCAGTGCATAGCATACAATTTGTTCTCAATAAATGTATATTAAATAAGTCAATCAGTCAATCCTCATTCCCTTCTGTCCCTTCCGTTCAGTCAAATCAGTAGCAGTTCTGTTTGGCTCTGCCTCTAATATACAACCCAAATTGGTCCACTTCTTTTCATCTTTATTTTTACTGTTCTAAGCTATCATCAGTTTTGGCCTAGCTTATTGTGATAGCTTTTAAATGAATCTGTTTCCATTCTTATACTCTTTAATTCTTTCTTTTCACAAAGCAACCAAAATGATCTTTGGAAAACATCAGATCTGGTCATGCTCCTGCTTAAAATTTCCAGTAGTGGGACTTCCCTGGTGGTCCAGTGGTAAGAATCCGCCTTCCAATGCGGAGGATGTGGGTTCGATCCCTGGTCGGGGAACTAAGATCCCACATGCCGTGGGGCAACTAAGCCTGCGTGCCGCAACTAATGAGGCTTTACATGCCACCACTAGAGAAGACCGTGCGCTGCAATGAAGACCCAGCGCAGCCAAAAAGAAAAAAAAAAGAAAAATTTCCATTAGCTTTCTATTCCACTTAGAATAATATCCCAAGTCCTTACCATGCCTACAAGCCCTTAAGTAATATTGCCTCTGCTGCCATCTCCTTTTAGCCTCATGATGGGGGGACTACCCCGGATCCCCTACTTGTAACAGTTTAATCACTCCCATTTCTTGACCTTGTCAAGATCTCGGGGTCTTATATTATACCTGTTGTTTCTGTGCCATGTGAGGCCTTTTCCGAGTTTTTGTTATTACTATGTAACAAATCACCACAGAATTAACAGCTTAAAATAGCACCCATTTATTACTTCACAGATTCTGTGCTGGGCTAGCAGGGTCCTCTGCTCAGGACCATGCTGAAATTAAAGTGTTGGCAAGGACTGGAATCTCATGTAAGGCTTGGGGTTCACTTCCATACACATTAGGATAGTTGGAAGAATTTATTTCCTTGTAGTTGTTGGACTGAGGTCCCTGTTTTCTTGCTGGCTGTTGGCTAGGGATTGCTCTCAGCTCCTTTGGGTCCTTGCTGTGTGGTCCTTGCATAACCTGTAAGTCAGCTTAGTCTTTAAGAAGGCAGGAGAGGGGCTTCCCTGGTGGCGCAGTGGTTGAGAATCTGCCTGCCAATATAGGGGACACGGGTTTGAGCCCTGGTCCGGGAAGATCCCACATGCCGTGGAGCAGCTGGGCCCGTGTGCCACAACTACAGAGCCTGCGTGTCTGGAGCCTGTGCTCCGCAACAAGAGAGGCCACGATAGTGAGAGGCCCGCGCACCGCGATTAAGAGTGGCCTCCGCTTGCCGCAATTAGAGAAAGCCCTCGCACAGAAACGAAGACCCAACACAGCCAAAAATAAATATAAAAAATAAATTAAAGAAAAAAAAAGAAAAAGAAAACAGGAGAGTACCTCTCTGATTCACTGTGTTTTAAAGAGCTCACCTAGTAAGTTCATACCCACCCAGGATAATCTCTTTCTTGATTAACTTGAAGTCAACTGTGTAGTTACCTAGTCATAGGAGTGATATTCCATCATATTCACTGGTATATTAAGGGGAAGGAATTATACAGGGTACGTGCACCAGAGACAGGAATATTGAGAACCATTTTAGAATTCTGCTTGCAACAATTTGTCCTCTGGCCCCGAAGGATTCACACTTGGTGTGCTGTTTGTTACCTCTTATACCTAGACATGTTTGGAGGCCAGGTGTTTTTTTGTTTTTTGTTTTTTTTGCAGTAGGTGGGCCTCTCACTGTTGTGGCCTCTCGCGTCGCGGAGCACAGGCTCCGGACGCGCACGCTCAGCGGCCATGGCTCACGGGCCCAGCCGCTCCGCGGCATGTGGGATCCTCCCGGACCGGGGCACGAACCCGTGTCCCCTGCATCGGCAGCGGACTCTCAACCACTGCACCA
Organism: Phocoena phocoena; assembly: GCF_963924675.1. NCBI lineage: Eukaryota > Metazoa > Chordata > Mammalia > Artiodactyla > Phocoenidae > Phocoena > Phocoena phocoena. The sequence goes on along the minus strand of NC_089219.1, from coordinate 16,214,656 downwards.
CCAGGGAAGTCCCAGGTGTTTTTTTCTTAGTTTTATTCTATTGTTACTGATCTGTGGTAGGTACTCAACTGTTAACATTGAAAAAGCAGCTAATCTGCTTTTCTTTCTCTTGTTTCCATTGCCAATTAATAAATATGAAAAGAAACAATCTTCAGAATTGAACCCAGTACTACAGAGTCCATGATAGAACTGATGACTTAAAAAAAAAAAAAGCACAACATGAGAGTTGCGAGTTAAGTTTTATTTGGGGCAAAAATGCAGACTGCAGTTCGGGAGGCAGCATTTCAGATAGTTCTGAGAGACTGCTCCAGAGAGGTGATGGCGGGAGCCAGGTAATATAGAAGTTTTGTAACAAAGGGCAGATAGTCTGAAAGTCAAAAGATTATTGTTAATTAAAGAAAACCAGATATCTCAAGTTAAGGAATTTAGCGCTTTTCTATGTATGGGAGGATGCAAGAGACTGGGCTCACTGAAATCATTCCTTTGGTATGCACCTCAGCTTTCTGGGGCCAGTATCCTGTGTTTTCACATCCTGAGTTTCCTCAGGGCTCATGGTAGGGAGTGGTTACAGTCTGATGGCTGCTAGGTGGCAAGTATATATATATATATATTTAAATATTTATTTATTTATTTGGCTGCATTGGGTATTGGTTTGCAGCACGTGGGATCTTGGGTGTAACGTGTGGGATCTTTCGTTGTGGTGCATGGGCTCTTCGTAGCGGCACATGTGCTTCTCGCTAGTTGTGGTGAGCAGGCTCCAGAGCTCGCGGGCTTGGTAGTTGCGGCGCAAGGGTCCTCTCTTTCTCTCTCTCTCTTTTTAAAAAAAGATTTATTTCTTTATTTTATTTGGTTGCGCCGGGTCTTAGTTGCGGCAGGCAGCCTCCTTAGTTGTGGCATTCGGACTCTTGGTTGTGGCATGCATGTGGGATCTAGTGCCTTGACCAGGGATCGAAGCTGAGCCCCCTGCATTGGGAGTGCAGAGTCTTATCCACTGTGCCACCAGGGAAGTCCCATGAGGGCTCTCTTAGTTGTGGCCCATGGGCTCTAGAGTGCGTGAGCTCAGTAGTTGTGGCACTCTGACTATCGTAGTTGTGGGCCACAGGCTCTAGATCGCGCTAGCTCAGTAGGTTGTGGTGTGCGGGTTTAGTTGCCCCGTGGCATGTGGGATCTTAGTTCCCTGACCAGGGCTCGAACCCGCATCTACTGCATTGGAAGGGGGATTCTTAACCACTGGATCACCAGGGAAGTCCCGGCAGGTAGTCTCTTCAGCGCTGAGTTTCCTCAGGGCTCACCAGCTCACATTGGAGGGCTGCAGATGTTGATGACTGTGACATCCTTTGTTTAAATATTACATTTATCAGAACTGTCCATGATAGCATCTGTTTGCTTGAGTATTTAAGTATTACTGGAATCATGAAATTGCCTTTTTTTTAAATGTGAAAAACAACTTGAATATCTGAAGTTCCATATGGTTCAACCTAATAAGTGTAGCTAAGAGTAGAACAAAGAGGAAAGTCACTTACTTTCTCTTTTTCTTGGTTATGGGAGGGGATTGGCAGTGATAATGTCAGAGAGACTTTGAAAAATGTCATGATACGTAGTAAAATTTTCTAGTATCCACTGTAATGTTCCTTTTTAGTTGACTAAACCAGCTTCTATTTATTTCCCAATATCTGTAATTAAAAATATCTCTAGATATTGGGAAATAAATGACCTGAACAAGAACTAGGATGATATACATGAAAAACTAATCAGAAGGAGAAACTGCTTATCCATTCAGCTGCTAGAGGATCTCATACAGTATTGAAATTAACCAAGTAATAAAAGCTCTGGAATCTTTCCAGTCTACGAGAAATTGAACTTGGTCATTTCCATGTGGGAGTTGCAGCTGTTGGAATGCTTTTATTTACTTTATTTTTATTTTTTTGCGGTACGCGGGCCTCTCACTGCTGTGGCCTCTCCCGCTGCGGAGCACAGCCTCCAGACGTGCAGGCTCAGCGGCCATGGCTCACGGGCCCAGCCGCTCCGCGGCATGTGGGATCTTCCCGGACCGGGGCACGAACCCGTGTCCCCTGCATCGGCAGGCGGACTCTCAACCACTGCGCCATCAGGGAAGCCCTGGAACGCTTTTAGATGACTTCACTAAATAAACTTCATCTTGGGCTAAAAAGTTAAGGGGTGGCTTCTCAGACATAAACCATGTGCCCTTTTAACCTTTATATTAATCATTTTTTGCTGAAAACATTAATATTTCTTGATAGGAATCCTTTGTAATTCTTTTAATAAAGATTTAATTATTGTGTGTTTTTAAGTGCTATGTTTTTATTGCATATATTGTGCAATATATGCATATATTATGTAGATGCAGTGAATAAAGATATACTACTTTATATATGTGTATTTAACGTTTAACAATATATCTGTATTCATTCAATGACTCTTTGTCTAGAATTCAGTCACAGGTCTATACGTGAGTACTTCCTTTAAACAAAGTTTATTCTCTCTAGATTTGCTGATTGGAATATTCTGAATAAATTCATCAGTGCTTTAGTGTTCTCATTTTTTTTCTTTACCCTATTACTTCTGTTGGTACATAAAGTGGCAGGGGTGGAAGAACACCATGGCGGTGTGTAAGACATTCAGAGGAAATGTGCATGCCTGCTTATTGTATAATAAAGATAATGTCTCTTTCTGGAGCAAAAGGCAGCATGCTTACTGCCCATTATAAAAGATTCAAGTTGCTAAGTGCAGTGTTCTTTCAGGTAATGCAAGTCACCATATGTGCACTTGTCACCTGGCCCTCTTTGTGTTGCCCTGGGACTCAGGTTCAAAGTGTGGCGCAAAAATGCTCGTACTCTGGCTACTGCTGTTGTTGAAAGTAATAAATAGTCCTTTGTTTTGTCAAAAAGAAAAAAAAAACCCAGAAAGTTCATATTTGGTGATGATCATGAGGTGCCCCTAGAGCCAGATTCACACACTGGCTGCCTGTGTACTTTTTTTTTTAATGCCTGTGTACTTAATCTATAGATGTGCTTTATTTGGCTTGTACAGTGTTTTGGAGGTCAGGAAAATTTCATGTAAAAATCTTTCTTTTTAGTTTTTCTTGAAAACTTGGAAGCTACTGCATGGCTTATTTGGAATTCCTGAATGGCAGCACTTGGCTACAGCTGAGTATCTGAGTATCTACTGCCCTATGGGGGATGGGTATTCTGTCCAGTTCTCCATAGTCCCTACTTCCTGTTGCTTAAACCTGGCCATTTCCCCCCCACATCTGTTTCCCACATGGTATTTTCATTGCTCTGGGGTCATGAGAGAATGATCATGTTCAGGAAACTTTCATTTTTAAATTACTATTATTTGAAAACTGTAGTTTATGTATTATAGCCTTTAATTGACCAGAATATTTTTTCAAATCAGGAAATTTAGTGCTGAATAAAGCAACTTTAAAAAAAATTATTATTATTTATTTTATTTATTTTTGGCTGTGTGGGGGTCTTCATTGCTGCTCGTGGGCTTTCTCTAGTTGCATCGAGCGGCGGCTACTCTCCATTGTGGTGCGTGGGCTTCTCATTGCGGTGGCTTCTCTTGTTGCGGAGCATGAGTTCTAGGGCGCCTGGGCTTCAGTAGTTGTGGTGCACAGACTCAGTAGTTGTGGCTCTTGGGCTCTGTATTTGTGGTGCACGAGTTTAGTTGCTCCGCAGCAGGTGGGATCTTCCCGGACCAGGGCTCAAACCCAAGTGCCCTGCATTGGCAGGCGGATTCTTAACCACTGTGCCAACAAGGAGGCCCTCAACTTTATGCTTACTGACTCATCTTAGTTTCCATGGCCTTTATGGTTTAGCTTTAAACTCTCAAAAGATTCTTCAAGTTACATTTGGTCAGCAACCACAAAGTATCATTGATTTTATAGGAGATGATTTTAGGTAGAACTCTTTTTTTTTTTTGCTGTACGTGGGCCTCTCACTGCTGTGGCCTCTCCCGTTGCGGAGCGCAGGCTCAGTGGCCATGGCTCACAGGCCCAGCCGCTCCGCGGCATGTGGGATCTTCCCAGACTGGGGCACGAACCCGTGTCCCCCGCATTGGCATGTGGACTCGCAACCACCGTTCCACCAGGGAGGCCCCTAGGTAGAACTCTTGAATGAAAATTTACTAGCTAGCTGAAGTTTCCACCAAGATAAAATTTTAGAGGTTTTCTTTTAATTTATTTTCTTTTCATATTCTTACTCCTTGTAGAACAGCAGTATAACTAGTACCAGTGTAACTAGTATTTTACCCCAGGTCCTAAGTAATTTGCTTGTTTTGGTCTGTAAGCTGTTTTAGGGAGTGGAAGAGGATTTTAACATTCGTGCAAAGAAGCGCATAAAACATAAAAGTAGAGTTTAACAAATAATTTTAAAGCAAAATCTATGTCTCACCCCTCAGGTGTCAAAAAATAAAACATAATGTGGCCTTACCTGATCTTAACTCCTTGTCTTCCCAATATATCTGCCTTAAAAAAAAATTCCTGCTCTTATTTACAGTGTTGCCATCCATTTATGCATTTCTAAATTAGTATAGTCAAGTTTTGTTTGTTCTGGAACTTTTTTGGAATCATACTCTGTAGTCTTCTGTGTTCTCTTTCACTCAGTATCATTAATGAGTGTCATTCAAGTTGTGATGTGTTGCTGTAGTTTTAAATTTGATGTCCACATAGGAAAATATTTCATTATTGATCCATTCTCCTGCTAATGAATGGCTGTGTTATTTCCAGTTTTTGGTAGTAAGAACAATGCGACTATGGACATTTTTGTACACGTACCTTGGTGCACATTTTCCTGTTTCTCGCAAATGTATACCTAGGAAGAGCTAGGTTATAGGGTATACTTGTTTTCAAGGTTACTAACTAATGCCAAATTCTTTCCCAAAGAGCTTATACCAATTTACATTTCCACCAGCATATGAATGAGAATTCTGGATGCTCTACATTATTGCCAATGTAAAACTATAATAGCCATAAAAAGTAAATGTTTCTTGGGCATATAATCTTTTAAAATTAAAATACAGGACACACACACACACACACTCTGCATACCACAAAACGTTTGATTAATTTTGCTTAAGATGAATATTACATAAAAGACAAAAATATTCTAGCTTTGGAGGTGGTTAAGTAGTTGCCATAATTACCTACTTTATACTTCTACTTCCAGCCTCCATAATTGAGACGGTACTAGTAATAAATAATGGGAAAACATGTTTTTTTCCCCTTTACATGAGAACCTCTTGTCACTGCCTTCAAAGGACATGGATTATAACAGTATGATCTGAAATGGTATAAGTTAGCCAGAGAGGAGAAGAAACTGTAGCCAGAGACTAGGAAATTCAATAATCATTCATCTAGGAATATTTTGAAAGAAGATATTCAAAGTTTCATGTAACTTTGAATTTTATCCTCAACAACTACATTAGACCTTGTGCCATTTCCTTGGGATAGGGTTGTGTTACCTACTTATATTTTGTATAATTTCTAATTGAAGATGGTATACCTTTTTCCTGGGCAAAGATAGTAAACTCTATACTACACTAAAAGCAAACATGTACATAATGCAGTATGACACTTGTAATAGGTGGTCTTTTTGAATTAAATAGATCACAGTGAAGGCCAGAGATTTATTGCATGTAGTAGCTTTTTTGGGGAGAATTTTTAAGAATGACATGATTCTCCTATTATTTTGATACAGATTTATTTTCTTTGATTTGCTTTTATTAGTAGAAACCTCCAAATTTGGGAGGGAATACTCTACTAGAATATACAATACCAAAGGATTCCTGCAATTTGCCTACCCCTTTAGGAACAGCAGAGAATGCATACTTCAGGGATATTTGCCTATGAAGGTTGTTTTTCACTGGTGCTTGCTTTAAGGAAAATTTTAATGTGAGCAGTAGCGTGTGCTTTGGCTAAATGCCTTTTCTCCTTTTGTCAAACATCTGTATTTCATGGGGTGATAACAATATTCTAAAAAGTGCACTTAAGCAGTTTTCAGGGAAACATGAACACTAATCTTTTTTTTTAATATTTGTGTATTTATTTTTTTATCTTTGGCTGTGTCGGGTCTTAGTTGTGGCACGCGGGATCTTCGTTGTGGCATACGGGATCTTTTGTTGCAGCACGCAAGCTCTTCCTTGCGGTGCACGGGCTTCTCTCTAGTTATGTATGGCGCATGGGCTCCAGAGCCTGTAGGCTCTGTAGTTTGTGGCACGTGGGCACTGAACACTAATCTTTATCTGAAATCATTGATTTAGTTATTCTGGTCTTTGTCAGTAGAACATAGAAGAATCTCTTTGTAGTTCTAAAGGGTGTATCTTTTCTTTTTTACTCTTGATTATTTCACATATTCATTTCAGTTGGTGGCAGTTCACATCTGTGTATTTTTTATGTCTTCAGTTATGTTACTTTATTTTCTCATTATTTGCTATTTTTACCTTTTTTTGCTCTCATATATTTAAGTTCTTAGTTTTTGAGGTAAGATTATTTCTTCAGGGTATGTATTCCAAAATGGAATCATTCTTTGGGTGTGGTTTTAAGGCAGCTGTGATGCATTGCTCTGTAGTTTTGGGGACATGGTAAACCCATTCACAGTATCCTGTCTACGTCCTGTTTCCTTAGATCCTTGGCAATATTGGGGTGAAGTTTTTTAAAAAAAACTTATTGTGTTATTTGTGATATGCATGTAGTAATATATTTTATTTATTTTTAAATTTTATTGAAGGATAGTTGATTTATAATGTATTAATTTCTGCTGTATAGCAAAGTGATTCAGTTATACATATACATTCTTTTTCGTATTCTTTTCCATTGTGGTTTATCACAGGATATTGAATATGCTTCCCTGTGCCATATAGTAGGACCTTGTTTATCCATTCTATATATAATAATTCGCATCTGCTAACCCCAAACTCCTACTCCATCCCTCCCCAACCCCCCTCCCTCTTGGCAACCACAAGTCAGTTTATATCTGTGAGTCTGTTTCTCTTTCATAGATATGTTCATTTGTGTTGTATTTTAGGTTCCGCATATAAGTGATATCATATTGTATTTGTCTTTCTCTTTCTGACTTACTTCACTTAGTATGATAGTCTCTGGGTTCGTCCGTGTTGCTGCAAATGGCATTATTTCATTCTTTTTAATGGCTGAGTAATATTCTATTGTGTGTGTGTGTGTGTGTGTGTGTGTGTGTGTGTGTACCACATCTTCTTTATTTCCATGTCTTGGCTGTAGTAAATAGTGCTGCTATGAACATAGGGGGTGCACGTATTTTTTTGAATTATAGTTTTATCTGGGTATATTCCCAGGAATGGGATTGCTGGATCATATGGCAACTCTATTTTTAGTTTCTGAAGGAACTTACATACTTATTTCCATAGTGGCTGCACCAGTTTACATTCCCAGCAACAGTGTAGGAAGGTTCCCTTTTCTCCACACCCCCTCCAGCATTTGTTATTTGTAGACTTTTTAATGATGACTATTCTGACTGGTGTGAGGTGATACCTCATTGTAGTTTTGGTTTGCATTTCTCTAATAATGAGCAACGTTGAGCATCTTTCCATGTGCCTATGAGCCATCTGTATGTTTTCTTTGGAAAAATGTCTATTTAGGTCTTATACCCACTTTTCAATTTTTTTTTTTTTGTTATTGAGTTGTATGAGCTGTTTTTATATTTTGGAAATTAAGCCCTTGTTGGTTGCATCATTTGCAAATATTTTCTCCCAGTCTGTAGGTTATCCATTTTGTTTATGGTTTCCTTTGTTGTGCAAAAACTTATAAGTTTTATTATATCCCATTTGTTAATTTTTGCTTTTATTTCTATTGCCTTTGGTGGACTGACCTAAGAAAACATTGGTACGGTTTATGGCAGAAAATGTTTTGCTTGTGTTCTCTTCTAGGAGTTTTGTGATGTTGTGTCTTATATTTAAGTCTTTAAGCCATTTTGAGTTTATTTTTGTGTATGGTATGAGGGTGTGTTCTAACTTCATTGATTTACATGCGGCTGTTCAACTTTCCAACACCACTCTTGCTAAAGAGACTGTCTTTTCTCCATTGTATATTCTTGTCCCCTTTGTTGAAGATTAACTGACCATAGGTGTGTGAGTTTATTTCTGGCTCTCTATTCTGTTCCATTCGTCCATATATCAGTTTTTTGTTCCAGTACCACACTGTTTTGATTACTGTAGCTTTGTAGTGTTGTCCGAAGTCCCGAGGGTTATGCCTTCTGCTTTGTTCTTTTTCCTCAGGGTTGCTTTGGCACTTCTGGGTCTTTTATGGTTCCATATAAATTTTAGGATTATTTGTTTTAGTTATGTGAAAAGTGTCATGGGTAGTTTGATAGGGATCAAACTAAGTCTGTAGATCACTTTGGGTAGTATGGCCATGTAATAGTATCTTTTAATATTAATTTATTCTTAATAGCAATTTGAAAAACATTTTTCCATATTATGATTTTTTTGCCCTGGGTAAATTTAATCTTTGATTGTTTTATCAGAATGAATTGGAGAATTGACTTGACATTTTACATAGCTAACTTCTTTCACTTGTTTCATTGTGCAAATTTTTTTCCTAATGTTAAAAATATGTGTCCATTTTGATGCTTTGCTTTAGTAGAATATCAAAATAATTTATTCTAGAGTGTGTGAAACAAGAATATGAATTTATAAAGCCTTGTTGGTGAGAAATTTGCTTGTAAGAACTCTTCATTTCTGGTTATTAATTTTCTAAAGTAGATGTTTAGATAGCATTCTGACTTTTATCCTTTGAAAAATTGCCCTGATGAGATTTATAAATGCTGTAACATTTCATGGTAAACCTCATACCCTTGTAAATGTAATTTTCACTCCAAATTGGAAACAAAGTTTTTCAAGGAAATCATAAAGCTATTTAAAAAGCAGGGAAGAAATTAAATACAATTAATTTCAGTTTTAAACTTTGGTCACATTTTAGCATATTCATGTCTCTTACTAGCCTGTAAGCTTTTGACTGTAGTTAGTTCTCCATGAGTCCATTTTATTTCAGCTTTGGGAACAGGTAGCTGAGTCTTTAGGCATTTATTTCTGTTTTAGATAGACGTAATGGATTCTAGGGTTAGATTATCAAGGAGTAGACTTTCTTCAGAGCCTCTGACTGATTGATTGAATTCCAGGAAAATCTAATGTCATTTGGAGACCACTTTCATTTCTCCCTGGGTAGAGTTTTTAACTCTATGGTAGAATCCAGAGGATCTAAGAACTTGGGTAAAATAGCTAATTGACTGTTTAACTATATTAGAAAATAAAAATGATAGGAAAAAAAAGAAACACCTACATGCTTTCTTTTAAGATCTTTGTGTATCTTCTTACAGATCTTTTTAATGTGACATGTATACTTGTGAGTATATTATATATATGCACACATATGTAGATGTAGATACACATAGAAATATATATACATGTACATGTGCATGTACATGTATATTTAGATGTACTTTTTTAAAAACAAAAATGAGATTATGCTCTATAAGTAACTTTTTTTGGTTCAGGTTTATTGAGGTATAATTTACCTAAAGTAAAATTCACCTTTTTTAGTATACAGTTCTGTTAGTTTTGACAAGCACAAAGAGATGTAATCTGCACTACAGACATGACACAGAACAGTTATGTCATCCCCCCAGAATCTCCCTGTGCCCCTTTCGTAGTTATCCTCTTCCCTTGTAATAATTTATTTCTTTTTCATTCCTTTTACAAAATATCATATAAATGGCATCGTACAGTATGTAGTTTCTAGTCTGGCTTTTTTCATTTAGCATAGTTTTTCCTTTAAGATTTTTAGTTTTAGGTATGTTTCAAGAATCTTTTATCAAATGGATGAAAATATTCATGTCTTTTTTTCTAGGAATTTCATTTGTTCAATTTTGAAATTTTAAGCCTTTAGTCAGTCTGGCACTTACTTTAGTATAAAGTGTGAGACAGATACTTCCGTATTTAAAAAATCAGCTACTTTGGCAATATTTATGAAGATTGAGTTACTAATACTCTTACTAAATTTATTTCCTCACAGGTAACACAAGTAGCGAGACAGCCGGGACCCCCAACCCCTTCCCCTTACTCAGCACATGAAATAAACAAGGGGCATCCAAATCTTGCGGCAACGCCCCCGGGACATGCATCGTCCCCTGGACTCTCTCAAGTAAGAAAAACCTTTTTTTTCCTAAAAGAAATTTCCATGTCAGAGCTGAATTTCTATTTTTCTTTTTTTTAAAAAATTATTTATTTGTTTAGTTATTTTTGGTTGCATTGGGTCTTTGTTGCTGTGCCTGGGCTTTCTCTAGTTGCGGTGAGCGGGGGCTACTCTTCATTGCGGTGCACGGGCTTCTCATTGCGGTGGCTTCTCTTGCTGTGGAGCATGGGCTCTAGGTGCGCGGGCTTCAGTAGTTGTGGCTCACGGGCTCTAGAGTACAGGCTCAGTAGTTGTGGTACACGGGCTTAGTTGCTGTGCGGCATGTGGGATCTTTCCGGACCAGGGCTGGAACCCGTGTCCCCTGCATTGGCAGGCAGGTTCTTAACCACTGTGCCACCAGGGAAGCCCGAATTTCTATTTTTCTAAAGCAAACTTTTAAGCAAACATACAAAATTACTTGAAGAGTAATTTCTATTTTCTCTTACACATTTTTTAAGACACACCTCCCATGATAGTGACTACTAACAGTTTTACACATTTCATTTATGGAGTCATTCAAAATAAACTGTCAGTGATACTTAGTTTTCCTTTTTGTTGTTTTAGAAATTAGAGTATGACTCTGTAAAGTTCATTAAAAATCTCGTAAAGCACTTGTTTGCCTTTCAACGTGTAATCCGTTAGTCTCCCTTTTCACTTTTTGGTGGAGTGTTGGTGGTTATTTTCTACTTTCGTAAAAGATATGGCTGTCTTTCCCTCTTAGTATTGATCATTTTAGAGGGCTTTTTTGTTTGTTTGGTTTTATAAATAGATTATTGGAATTTGTTAGGCGTAAAATTTTGTTGAACTGTTAAAGAATAGTGAACTCCTTAGTTTATTTCCAAGTAACAGGCACAGGAGACATAAACTGTTTTAAGATATCACTGTGGGTCCCCTGCATTTTAAGCCATTTCCCAAGAAATCTTTCAGCTTGTACCAACTCACCATTACATGCTCATTTGGTCTTCCTTGTGGTTAAGAGTGGGGTAGAGTTAAGAAGTCTCTTACTGGAATGTAGAGAGAGTCAAGCCAATAACCTTGAACCAAGCTGTTTTGAGATTGTCAGTATTTACATGTAAGAAACATTCCTTTTAATAATAAAAATTAATATTATAACATTATTTTCAATTTGGGCTTTTATATTTTAGGCCTTTAAGAGCTTGAATAGTAAGAGGAAGAATTACTGAAAATAATGCTAAAAGCTGGTGGTTATAAGTGTTGATTAATGATAGTTCAAACTATAGAATGTTTGGAGAAGGAATGTACAACTTGCCAAAGCATGATTGAAACAGCGCTCTTCAGGAATATGTAAATTAACTTGGGCTTAGCACTGTACTTAAACTCGGTCCAAATCATTCTTGTTTAACTTTGAGTTTTAAAAGTAAAATATGTCAAAATGAATTCTTAATTGTTTAGGATGAGTTTCTAGTGTTGGTTTTCATGGCACTGAACAGAACCACCCACGCTATTAATCAGGTATGTTGGTCTGAGTCTCAGGAGGAAAGAAAAACTGTAGTAAGTTGAATAGGGAAAGTTTAATATAAAGGATTATTAAATATAATAAGGGATTGGAGTACAGAGGGATTGGCTAATAAGAAAGAGAACTCTAAATGATATAAAAATTACAAATATAAGGAGTAGCTGCTTCTCCTGGGGCCAAGATGGAGTCCCCATGGAAGAGCCTTCTTCTCCACCCTGTTACCAGAGAGTGCGTGGCTGTGGCATAACCTTATAGTAGAGAAGTCATTGTAGTGTCATACCAGTAGAACGTGCTAGAAATCCTTCTTCTGGAATTTGCTGGAAATTCCTCTTACGGAGTGTTGAGGAAAGCTGGCTTCTCTAGCACCGGTTCCTTTAGCAAAGAGCTGCTGCAGTGCACAATGGCTACAGGCTCCTTACAGCATCTCTGCCACAGGCACTTCAGATAACCTTGAATCTGCTGGATCACAGGTCCCATGTGGTAGAGCAGCTTGTGTTGCAGCCTAAACTTACTGCAGAGCCTCCTTTTGTTCTTTCCCTCAATCAAAATTAGAAACCTCCCAGATGACTTTGTAGGTAGGTCGAGGTGTATCACACTCAAACGTAATGTATGTCCTCTCTAAAATCTAAAAAAGGCCTGTCCAACCTTGTGCCTCTTTATTTCATGCTACTGTTAAGAGACTGCTCCCCCCACCTTGGGCTGAGATCTGGCATGATGTGGTTCTCTGAATGGTAGAGAAGTTGCTGTGGTGCCACATGAGTGGAACTTACTAGAAATCCACCCTCTGGAACTTCCCAGAATTCTGCCTTCTAAGGTGCTGAGGGAAAACTCTTCACAGGGCTGTTTCTTCTAGGAGGCACTCTGCTGCAGAATGGCTTCAGAGGGTACCAGGGGTAGCTGTTAGTCACTGGGTACTGCTGGCTGCAGCACATTGCGGCAGAATCCTGACACTGAAGAAGCTGCGCCCTGTAGAGCCGCTGGGCACTGGGGAAGTCAGGTTCTGGAGAAGCTGTGTGTTCTGCAGGAGCCTGCTATGCATGCCCACAGGAACCAGGAAGCAAAACCCTTTCCTCCTGCAATATCTTTACAGTGCCCTCTACTGACAAAGCTCTACATTGTGCCAGATCCATTTTCACTGTACTGGCAGACAAGTTGAATTTTGAGCTGAAAGGCAAGCAGTCGATAACTGGCACACAAGGGGAATAGCTTAGTTTTCCATTTCAGATTTGTACTGTTTCCAGTTGTGATTTGACCCTAGCAGTTGGCCCAAAGCCCTTAAGTGTTCTGAAAAACGGTGCTGCTTGCAAATGCATAGCTTGCATTTAAGAAAGGATGATCTAGCAGTGCTCACAGTTGTCAAGCCCACAAATGCCTTTCTGTATGCCATTTTATTAGTTTCTTTTAGAAGTCAGAGTACATGAATTCCAGGGAGAAGGGTCACCAAATATTATCTTGCTTCCCTTCGTAGTCTGTTTTGTTGTCATCTTCCTAATCTGATGGATGAACCCAGTAACTCATATCTGATTTATTACCCCCCCCTTTTATCCCCTGCCTTTCAGAGACAGCCTTATATGGATTCATTTGTCTCCTAACAATATTTTAACATCTGTTTGCAGAGTGAGGAAGTTTTTCTAAATTGGCATACCTGGAAAAATGGGGAGTTCTGTAGGAAACTCAGTCTCCTTAGATTTATATATATTTTTAAATTAATTAATTAATTTTTGGCTGCGTTGGGTCTTCGTTGCTGCGCGTGGGCTTTCTCTAGTTGCGTCGAGTGGGGGCTACTCTTCGTTCAGGTGCGCGGGCTTCTCATTGTGGTGGCTTCTCTTGTTGCAGAGCACGGCCTCTGAGTGCATGGGCTTTGGTAGTTGTGGCTCATGGGCTCTAGAGCGCAGGCTCAGTAGCTGTGGCGCACAGACTTGCTCCGCAGCATGTGGGATCTTCCTGGGCCAGGGCTTGAACCCGTGTCCCCTGCATTGGCAGGCAGATTCTTAACCACTGCGCCACCAGGGAAGTCCCTCCTTAGGTTTAATAGTTGACATGTTTGTAGATCATTATGGAAAGTAGAACCTTCAAAATAGAGGGAAAAGAATTATAGGCTTGGAGACAGACTCCAGATTCTGGGACTTGGTCTGTCACTTTCTGGTTATATGATGTTGGGTAAATTATTTGATATCTCTAGAACTTGGTTTCTTCTTCTGCTATATAGGAGAGAATTAGAATTGTACCACTCTTTAAGAGGATTGTTATGAAGACTATATAAAATTCTGCCTCAGAACAGGACATGCTAATGCTTTCAATAAGTGACATTTGTTATTTTCGTGCCTACTTGGTTCTCTTCAGGATACTGGGGTGTGTGTGTGTGTGTGTGTGTGTGTGTGTGTGTGTGTGTGTGTGTGTGTGTGTCTAATTTGGCTACCTGTCTGGTATTAGTGTGAAATTTAGAAGCTCTCTCCAGGAGTTTGAGATGTCTTCCAGGTCTTTGCTTATCCCTTCCAGGATAAAAGTAGAGGCCAGGCTTGGTCATTTTCTGTTGGAAATAGTGTGGTTTATTCTTACACACAGAACTATTAGATTCAAATCAACTGCAGAAAAGATTAAAGAAACTTCTTTAACCACATGTCCTTTTTTTTAAAAAATTATTTATTTATTTATGTTTTGGCTGCGTTGGGTCCTCATTGCTGCGTGCCAGCTTTCTTTGTTTGCGGCGAGCGGGGCTAGTCTTCCTTGCGGTGCGCGTGCTCCTCATTGCTGTGGCTTCTCTTGTTGCAGAGCACGGGCTCTAGGCATGCGGGCTTTAGTAGTTGTGACACTCGGGCTCAGTGGTTGTGGCTTGCGGGCTTTAGAGCCCAGGCCCAGTAGTTGTGGCGCGCGGGCTTAGTTGCTCCACGGCATGTGGGATCTTCTCGGACCAGGGCTTGAACCCCATGTCCCCTGCATTGGCAGGCGGATTCTTAACCACTGTGCCACCAGGCAAGTCCCATGAAAACATTATGAATTCTATATTTTATACTTAAAATTAGGCAAACTTTGCATTGTTTCATTTTGTGTCTTTTAAAAAATATCACAAGTTTGTTACTTGAATTATCTTAAATTACTTAAGCAAAACAAAAGTGTTTCATGCTTGTTGCTTGATTGTACACATTTGTTTTAACTCAGTTAATTTTCTCATAATGGAGCTAAATTACAAAATAAGGAGTCCAAACTGGCACTGATTATCAGGTTCAGTGTCTAGTCCTTTTCATTTTTCTCTTGGTATCCCTGTCTAAACTCTTAAGCTATGTTCACAGTAATCATTGAGAAGACATGCTCAGAATAATGCCAAAGAAGTGGAGTGGTACATGTTTTCCACCCACTGTTCTTGTTCATTTGGTTCCTCTCTTTTTCTGAGAGATCAACTTGGTCATGTTAAGTAGTGGACTGAGATGGTGATGGTATGTGATCCACTGGTTAGATTCTTTATTGTCTCTGGAAATGCTAAGCAAAGGACTTCTTCACTGAGGAGTAGTTATTGATCATGGCACTTACTTTAACATTACTATTTTCATTATTACAAAAGAATATGATTAAACAACTCATGGTCCCTGCAATCATTTTACTTTATCCAACTTCCAGACTTCGTTTTCCTTTCAGAGGTCTTGTTTTACTAAGGAAAAATACTCACTATTGCCTCACAGTTGTTGATTGATGGATTGTTTCAGACTTTGCAAACTGCTTTATCTTTCTTATTAAGTTAAACAGTGATTTTATTTACTGCAAGCAAGTTTTTATACTCTTTTTGATTTTTAAAATGCCTTTCATGAAGAAAATAAATTCTGAGCTTGGCAACTCTGACAGTCAGTGTTGCTAACCGGGATAAGTAGAGGAGCCTTTGAAAATGTTTTTTACATTTCATTGTTGAAATAGATGAATGTTGACATTCCTTAAAAAAAAGAAAGCAAAGCAAAATTTATTGTTTTTTATACTTGCCTTCTCCCCCATGGAACATATTATGGCTGTCTAAAGCAGTCTTTGACGTGACTGGTGTTTGGAAGCTGCATTCATGGCACATAAAGATTTGATGTAGCCTCCAGAAACTGCAGTACTGACTGCATTTAGTTGGTCCTGTTGCCAAATCTTCTGTTTTGTTTTCTTCAGTTGATAATATAGGTACGTACTTAAAAATTTATAGCTATTGAAAATTTCATCAGTAAATAGTGTCATTAAGCAGTTTACAAATTAACATGCCTTTACAAGTGTCATTAGTATAAAAGTAAGGCTTATAAAAATTTAAATCATTTATATCTGTGGTTTCATCTAATATATGCTAAATAATTGTGGTAAGCTCTTTTCTCTAATTGTTGAGATTTATCTTAATGTGGTCATATTTGATAGAGAATTTTAGCTCTTTTGTCTTTTTTCTTTATTAACAAAAACAGTTGCAACCATATTTATAAAGTAGGACTTCACCAGATGTTTTCCGAATTTCATCTTTTATGCAGTCTTACAGCTTACCATGAAATATGCCTAAGGCATATTTGTTTGATTATGCTTCTCTTTGCATTGCATGTAACTAGAAAAAATTCCCAGTGATTTTCTTTCAAGATATTTGTGGTTAGTTTTTAAGTTTTGTTGTAAGAATGATAGTTAAGTGCAACTATTATTCAGACTTTCCATACCCTAAACACCAAGTTTCAGATTCTGTTTGGGAAATCTATAAGACTAGAACCTATATTTTGAAATATTTAAGTGTGAAGAGTGAAAGTTTTAAAAATGAATTCTACATTAATTCAACACAGTTTTAAAAACCAAAGATGGGACTTCCCTGGTGGCACAGGGGTTAAGAATCCGCCTGCCAGTGCAGGGGCACGGGCTCGATCCCTGGTCTGGGAAGATCCCACGTGTCATGAAGCAGCTAAGCCCGTGTGCCACAACTAATGAGCCTGTGCTATAGAGCCTGTGGGCCACAACTCCTGAGCCCGAGTGCCACAACTACTGAAGCCTGCACACCTAGAGCCCATGCTCTGCCACAAGAGAAGCCACCGCAGTGAGAAGCCCATGCACTGCAACGAAGAGTTGCCTCCGCTCGCCGCAACTAGAGAAAGCCCGTGTGCAGCAACGAAGACCCAGTGCAGCCAAAAATTAATTAATTAATCAATAAGTTAATTAAAAAAAGAAAAAGAATTTTCTAAGAACCAATCTGTAAGAACTGAGTGCTTTCACAAGCATTTTTTTAATTGTCTTTGGTGTAAGCTCAGTTTTCTGTTGATGATGTTGTTTATTTTCATCTCAGTTCTGTCAGGGGGAAAAAGGTTTAGGATTTTATCTGTTTCACGTTTAAGGAGTTATTTCCTCTGGACACGTCCTGGGAGGCGCTTCTTGATTTCTCTAGCTACCACTCATCTGTTTTAATAGGTAGTGCAAAACCTCTTCCAGAGTTTCCCTTGCAGGTTTACCTCTTTACTTCACTTACTTCCCATAGTTTTAGAAGAGAAACTCATTTCAGCTCCACCAGTCTGCTTTTTACCTAGCTGTGACATGATTTTTCAGATTTTTGTGGTTTTGAAAATTGCAGCCTCAGTTCACCTACAGAAATTAGCATGTGCCAGTAAATCAGGGGATGGGAAATAGAACAGAGAATTAGGAAATGGAGTGGTTTGACTATTCAATTCAGAGTGCTTGTGATTTTTCCTGCAAAAATTTGTACTCCAGTTGTCTTAGTTAGCTCAGGCTACCAAAACAAAATACCGTAGACTGAGTGGCTTAAACAACAAACATTTCTCACATTTTTGGATGCTAGGAAGTCCAAGATCAGGTGCTGGCTGACTGATTTGGTTCCTGGTGAGAACTTCCTTCTTGGATTGCAGGAGGCTGCCTTGCCTCCTTACTATGTCCTCATATGGCGGGGGGTGGGGGGGTGGTGGGGGGTGGGGGGAGAGAGAGAGAGAGAGAGAGAGAGACAAGCAAGCTCTCTGGTGTCTCTTACAAAGGCACTAATTCCATCATGAGGGCCCCACCCCCATGACCTCATCTAAATGTAATTGTCTCCTGAAGTCCCCATCTCCAAATACCATCACATTGTGGGGTTAGGGCTCCAGTTTATGAATTTTTTGCAGGGGGCGAGGGAGGCACCTCCATCCATAGCACCATTTATGTGATTCAGAGAGCTATGGGGGAAGTGGGCAGATAGGACTACTGGGAGAAAGGTCAGCAGAGGGGATAAGTACCATAGACATGTAGAATAGTGTCCTGAGCTTAATCAGACATAGGTAAATGTTCTTATCCAGATTAATTGAGGGGGTGGATTCAATTTGCATGGATGTGGGAGAAGAGAGAGGATGAGCTTAATACAGGCTTATTTGTTTTTATCAGTGATCAAATGAGAAAGTTTACTTGAAGTATAAGAAAGCTAGCATCTTTGGGACTTCCCTGGCGGTCCAACGGTTAGGACTACACACTTTCACTGTTGAGGGCTGGGGTTCAATCCCTGGTCAGGGAACTAAGATCCCACAAACCTCACAGCATGCCTCTCCCCCCACTCCCCCCCAAAAAAGAAAGCTAGCATCTTTATAGAACTAAGAGTCTTGAATTTCAGTGACTCCATACTCAGTGAAAAGCAGACAACACACACATCATGTATAATAGCCTTGTGGTAGGTCATTTTAAATTCTGTCAAAGAAGAGTTAAGGAAAGGTTGTTATATTTAAAACAAGTAGAATTGATTAACTATGAACAAAGAGGATTATAAATTGATTGTTAAGAAAATAAAGTGTTCTAATTTACTTACCAAACTAACGAACTTTTTCCTTAATACATATATTAATTTACTGTCCTTTTTTTCTCAAATTTCCAGTGATGCTGATAATTAAGTAACAGGAAGAGCTAGATCTGATTGTAAAGTTTTCATTGGTTGATGAACCCTCATTTTTTTCCTCTCTGAAGAATGGTAAACTCTCAGGCTACCTGAATTCTCTCACTCTTGTATGGTATCTTTACTGTCTGCCAAGTGTTTTGTTCCATAGGTACCTAAGTAGGTGATATGTAGAAGAAAGAATTTATGTTGCCAATATTTTGTTGTATTTCACTGGCAACATAAATCTCCTTTTCAGTTTCCGGTCAGTGATACTCCATTTTCAGGTACTACTCTATATTACTCAAGACTGTTTATTACTTCAAATTTTATTACTCCTCATCACCATTAAAATTGGCCATCTTCTTTTACAGTTTAGCTCCAAAATTTTGACCTGTTTAGTATAGTTGACAACATGACAGCCTAATTAGCTTAGCAGTACAGCTGTTAAAGTATTGTCAGGAAAAAAAAGAAACGGCACTATTTCAAATAGAGGGGATCTAATACATGAATTTGTTGAACTAGCTGATTGATTCTCAAAGGGACACTGAAGTAATCCAGAGATTAATAACTACAGGAAGCAGCTAACGTCCCTGGAGCTGAGGGAATGAAAAAGGAGACATGGTGGTGTTGTGAGAACCTAGGAGCTTAGAGGAAGTGTCCTTTAGGGCAGCGGTCCCCAACCTTTTTGGCACTAGGGACCAGTTTCGTGGAAGACAGTTGTTCTATGGACCCGTGTGTGTGTGGGGGGGTGAGGGGGATGGTTCAGGTGGTAATGCAAGCGATGGAGAGCGGCAGATGAAGCTTCCCTTGCTCGCAGCTCACCTCCTGCTGTGTGGCCCGGTTCCTAAGAAGCAGCGGACCGGTACCAGTCTGCGGCCCGGGTGTTGGGGACCCCTGTTTTAGGGGATTGTTGGTCAAACTTGTCAGAAGGGAGTTTTACTGCAGCTTGGCCGTCAGAAACTCAGTAGGTAAGAGAGCAAGGTGAAGCTAGTACTTTGAATATCAGGTGTGCACACCTGTCTGCTGCTGGATCTCTAAATGGCTTTCAGAGACTAGAGATCTGAATGGAGTTGGTGTCTGGAGCCATACTGACAGGAGGTGAAAGCACCCTTCTACTTACAGGGTGGATTAGAGCTGAAAGACAATAGGTAAGTAATGGGCACAAATAATGGTAAAAGGTTATATAGTTACCTTAATAATAAAGAATAAGCTAGGACCATAAATCCCATGAATTTAAAGGGAAAAGTAAATGTGGTAAAACAACATTGTTGGTAACTGTAATAATAATGACATTAAATTCCTCTATTAAATAGTCACTCAGTTTGTCAGAAACTGAAATCTAGATATATGCATTTAAACATGACAGAGATTAAAAACAAAAGCAGGGAAACATTAAAAGGAAAATGCTAATAAAAAGAAAGCAGGTATAAGCAGCCTTTAGAAGTCAACATAGAATGCAAGGCAAAAAACTATATGGGAGAGAGAGAATTCCTACAATATAAAATTTTAATTTCTAGAAGATGTAACTTTACAAATTCTTATATACTTAATAATTGGTTCAGAATATATATGAAGCAAATGTAAACGTTGAAATTGACAAATTCATAATCAGTGTGCGAGATTGACATCTCAGAAAAATGGACAGATTAGTTAGTAACCATATACTAGATCATGGGTTGGCAGACTATGACCCAAGGGCCAAATCTGACCCCTCTCCTGTTTTTGGTAAGTTTTACTAGAATACATCCATACTAATTTATTTATGAAATTCTGCTTTTGTGCTACAATTGACAAGTTGAATAGTTGCTACAGATTTTATGCCCTACAAAGCCTAAGATATTTTCTGTCTGGACCCTTACAGAATAAAGTTGCCAGCCCCTGATGTAGATTAGCAAACTAGAAAGACCAGATAGTAAATATTTTGGGGCCAGATGATCTTTTGCTGCTGCTGCTTCTTTTTTAACCCTTTAAATATGTAAAACCCTTTCTTAGGTGCTAAGGGCCATCCTTTGCCAACCCCTGATACTGATAAATGACACAGTTAGTAAACTTGTTTTTATATAAATATATATTAGCACAAGAATGTCTATATATTTCAAATATATGTATGAAAGAGAAATTTTGTACACAATCAACCAAGATAAAAATAATTGAGGATATCAGTGATTTGAACATCATAATTATTAAACTTAAAAAAAAATAGAGAAGGTGTTTTACCAATTCAAGTTAGAGAAACTATTACAAAGGCTATGAATAATTTGCATGAAATAATAATTAATAAATCTGTTTTAATTTTTTCTCATTCAATTAAGACTATGCTTTTTTTTCAGCTACTCAAGGAGTATTTATAAAATTTAATCATGTTAGGCTACAGAGAAAAATGTTACATTCCAATCATATTTATATTTTTTTCTAAATATACTTCTATAGAATTTAGAGCTTAACAACAAAAGAAAGACAAAATCTAAATTATGTTTAAGTTGAAACTCTACAGAATATAATTGCTGTTTTTAAAAAAGCTTATCAGATTTATAATTTATTTTAGTTGAACATAATTATTCATAATATGAATACATATAATTATTCATAATGTTTTTCATAATCTTAAACATAATGTTGGAGTAAAAATAATAACAAAATCAGTTTATTTGGAAATTTAAAAAACCATTGACAGAGATAAAATAGAAAACATTATCTTTAGAAATGAATGACAAACAGCACTTCATATCAGAATTTGTGCGATGTGCATAAAGTGTTACTTAGAGAAAAATGTGTAGACTTAAAGGCATATATTAGAAGATAGGAAAAGTTGAAAATAACTGGTGATCTCAATGGAAGAGTGTACTGATGAAAAATTAATCAATCTAAGAAAGAAACGGAAAATTTTATTTGAACCAAAATTCAGGATTACAACCCGGGAACAGCATCTCAGAAGGCTCTGAGAATTGTTCCACCTGTTAGAAGTCAAGGGACAGTTAATATGTTTTTTTTTTGTTTTTTTTTTGCGGTACGCGGGCCTAATATGTTTTTTGAGACAGAGGGCTGGCTGTACATCAAATGCCCTATTACTGACAGTTAAAATAATCCAGAACCTCATCGTGGTGGGTCATGTGACCCCTTACAAGATCAAGAAGGAACGCTGTCTCTTAAGGTGTTGTCTTGTTGATGCTAAGAGAATGTTGCTCTTTATGGCTGATGGGAAAGGTTTGGTGATGCAGATACACAATGCACAGTGAGGGGAGAGAGGAGGCCAAACGGCAGAGAAGATCTTTTGTTTAAATTTCTCGTCTTGCCATAAAAATATGACTTTTTATTTCACAGCTGTTATGTTGTAATTTAAGGATTGTAGGTTTTATTTTCATATGTATATGTAGTGTACCTCGTTCTGATGTTGTTGACTGTAAACACTAGCTATAAATTGCCACACTGCTTTATCTGTTTTAATACCAGGAATCAAGAGCTTTTATATAGTAGTAACTAACTCTCCTTATAGTATTTCTAGTTTTGAATGGCCAACTTGTGTCTACTGTCATTCAGAATATGCTCCTTTTGATAACAGCAAACTTGATGATGGTGTCAGGAAATTCGTGTGTGTGTGTGTGTGTGTGTGTGTGTAAAACATTTGCATGTCATTAGTGATGTTGAGTATCTTTTCATGTGCTTATTGGCAATTTGTATGTATTCTTTGGAGAAAATGTCTGAATCCTTCGCCCATTTTTTTTTTTAATTTATTTTATTTTTGGCTGCATTGGGTCTTCGTTGCTGCGCGCAGGCTTTCTCTAGTTGTGGCGAGCGGGGGCTTCTCTTGTGGAGCACGGGCTCTAGGCGCGCAGGCTTCAATAGTTGTGGCACACGGGCTTAGTTGCTCTGTGGCATGTGGGATCTTCCCGGACCAGGGCTCGAACCTGTGTCCCCTGCATTGGCAGGCGGATTCTTAACCACTGCGCCACCAGGGAAGCCCCGCTCATTTTTTAATTGGATTGGTTTTTTTTTGCTGTTGAGTAGTAGGAATTCTTTATACATTCTGGATCTCAATTCCTTATCAGATAAATGATTTGCAAATACTTTCTTTCATCAGTTGCCTTTTCACTCTGTTGATAGTGTCCTTTGCACAGAAGTTTTTAATTTTGATGAAGTCTAATTTATGTTTTTTCTCTTGTCTGTGTCTTTGATGACATATTCAAGAAACCATTGCCAAATCAGCAGTTACTTCTTTACACTAAATGCAGTGTAGACTATTGCATTTCTTCTTAGCTTTTAAAATTTTACACACATGGAGATTTTCAGGAAATGGTAGCATGTTTAGAGAAAAATGTATTGAGTTATCAGGAGGACAGGCATGTTTGGAAGGAACGATGGAAATACTTACTAGTAGATGACAAACAGCTGCCAATAATAACCCCACTGGAGTGAGAAAAATCACTGGAAGTCCAGCTGCCATGTTCAAAAAGACACTGAAAAATTCCAAGGGCTGTTAAGGGTTCAAAGAATGTATCAAGGTTCACTTTGGGAGTTAGAGAAGTTGAATACAAAAGTGGTGACTCAGAAGCCAGCTGGCTTATTTACATAACCATTTGGCAACCTTTAAGAAGGGAGGGAAGTAGCAAAAGGACAGACAGCTGGCCAACAGGCAAAGAAATAAGTATCAAGGACCTGGAAGGCATTATTCTACTATCTTCTCCTTGATTTTGAGTGATTGTCTCTTAACTTCAGCAGCAATGAAATTAGGAAGTATAAAACCAAAGGAGGAAAAACACTGTTGAAGTGCATATTAGAAAAGGGGACTATAAAACTTTGTATAATTCATAGAGAAGATGAAAGCTATCAGAGAGCTGGATGCATACAAAAGGCATCCCTCACCAAATCTTTGTGTTCTGCTTAGTTTGAATTACTCCAAAAAACCTTAAGGAATATAGGTTTCTTGAAGAATGACCATCCCTAGAGGGTCTTTGAAAAAGACAGTCTCGCACTAGAAGCTATTGCTGTAACAAGCTCTAAAAGTAGATCTAATGCTGTAGGAATCTCCTAAAAAATTCTCCTAAAAAATATCAACTCTTGAGTAGATAAGGGACAGTGAGTGTATGAGGATCATGACTGTTGGAAACATTTAGAAATAATTTTAACTAAAAGCTGTCCTTCCTAATATAACTTGAATTATAACAGTGTGAACTAGTATTTATTGTGTACTCCTATTATCAGATTATTATTACAGTAACCCTGTAGATAGTTATGATTATCTGCATTTTGTAGATTGGGAATGTTGAGTGTGAAAAGTGAAATGATTTGCTTCATATACCATAGGTAGCAGTGTTGCAGGAAGGGGGACCCCTTTCAGGGCCCCAGAGGGGGCTCTTGTCTAACGTTCGGAAATGAATTGTCCGAGGAGGCACATGTGCTGACAAAGCAAGAGACTTCATTGGAAACGGGCGCCTGGGCGGAGAGCAGCAGGGTAAGGGAACCCAGGAGAACTGCTCTGCCACGTGGCTCACAGTCTCAGGTTTTATGGTAATGGGGTTAGTTTCCATATTGTCTCTGGCCAGTTATCTTGCTTGGCCCATAGTGCGACTCAGGGTCCTTCCTGGTGCTGTGCGCGTCTCTCAGCCAAGATGGACTCCAGTGAGAAGGATTCTGGGAGGTTGGTTGTCTGCTCCCTCTTTTGCCCCCTCCTGAATTCTCCCAGTTAGTTTTCAGCTGCAGCACCATGTTCTTTATCAGGACCTCCTTTATGAGACAACTCAGGCAGGTGGGCCTGGCCAAGGCAGGTAGTTTCCATCAGCAGTTCCCTAACAGCACCATTTGTAAAGGATCGAGTGTAGATCTCCAGGTCCCAACTCTTGACATTCTTCCTAGCTTTCGCATAATTCATCGTAGTACTTTATTTCAGGTTCGTTTTAGACAAAATAGGCTTTAATAATTTTGGGAATACAGCCACCACTTATAACATTGTTTTTATGAAATAGTATGATGTGATTTTTTAAAAAACATTCAACATGAAACATCTTTGGGGGAACATAAATTTGCAAAATTGGGCTTTATAAAAATTCAGCCACACAGTATTTAAACTTCTGGTTCTTAAATGTAGAGACACATGTCTAAATCTGAAATTAAAGAATTAGTGGGAGAGGGACTTCCCTGGTGGCGCAGTGGTTAAGAATCCGCCTGCTGCTGCAGGGGACACGGGTTCAAGCCCTGGTCTGGGAAGATCCCACGTGCCGTGGAGCAACTAAGCCTGTGAACCACAACTACTGAGCCTACATTCTAGAGCCTGTGAGCCACAACTACTGAGCTTGCATTCTAAGGCCCGTGAGCCACAACTACTGAGCCTGCATTCCAGAGCCCGTGAGCCACAACTACTAAAGCCCACGCACCTAGAGCCTGTGGTCCGCAGCAAAGAGAAGCCACCACAATGAGAAGCGCTGCAACGAAGAGTAGCCCCCACTCGCCACAACTAGAGAAAGCCCGCGCGCAGCAACGAAGACCCAGTGCAGCCAAAAAAAAAAACAAAAAAAAAAAAAACCAAAAAACTAGGGGAGGAGGAGGTGGTCATAACGGGAGCAGCAGAACCTAGAGTGAAGATTATGTCCAGTGTGACAAATGAGGGGAATGGGAACTCTAGCTGAGGATGTTTTAGATGAGAAGTACAAGAAGAAACTGTCAGGAAACCAGAGAGTAAATAAAAATGAGGCTAATGGGGGGAGGAAAGTAGGAGAAATGATAGTGGTAGTTAGCAGCAGAAGGTACAGGAGATGTGATGAGTAGCAGATACTGACTTTGGCAGTGGAGAACCAGCAGTGCACAGAGTATAGAATACCTTTGGTACCTGGGAATTCAGTGAACCAGGCACTGAATTCTCCTTTAGGCAGGTCAGTACGTTTAGCCCAGTAGCCTTGGGAGAACTGGTACTAGGGTTGGGGAGAGAACTGGCTTTTATTATGCTGTGTAGGGAAGAGCTGAACTTTGAATAGTATAGTTACTATTGTGGGAACACAAGTAACATGTCAGATCTAGGTATATTGTGAAAGCCATCCTATTATATGAGCCCATCGTTGTCTTGTGAAAGGCAAAAAACCGTAGCATTTAAATGTCGAACTAAGTGTAAAGAATAGAAATGGTGGTAAACTTAGTACAATATTTTTCTGTACTAAGATAACGTCACTGCTTAGAAATGGAAAAGAGATCAGTGGCTCTCAATCTTCACTGCCACTAGAATCTTCTGATGCCTGAGTCCCATTCTCCAGAGGTTCTCTGATTGCTTGGGATGAGGCCTAGGTAATTCTGATGTTGAGAACAGAGCTGTGGAACAGGGAACCCACTGCCTAAGTGGGACTTCCTAGGTCTTCTTTGCTGGAAGTGTTTTTCAGTGAAAGGAGCAGAAAGTATCCCCATTTTTTAGACCACATACAAACAAAATGATTTTCTTAACTTAGGGAAAGTGGCTCTGCTGATTGAGAAGCCATTTCTATCTAGTATCTACAGGAAACTGTTAACTTTTTACAGATAATATACTTTACATTACAGTCTGTACTCAAATAGTTTTTACTGTATTGATAATATATACCAGTTAATTTTGAGGATTGAATCAAATTCTCTCCTGACAGGTGTTGTATAATTGACCATTCTAATACAAGCAGAGTATGAGCAGGTGCTTTTGGCTTCAATAGATCAAATCTTTCTGGATTTAAAGCTGCAGTACAGTGTTTTTCAAATTTTTTAAGACAGTAAGAATTTATTCTCCCATGTACAGTGCCTGAATGTAAGAAACTTCCTAAATCTTTGGGATGGAAATGGCTCTACATGAAATTTTCTAAAAGTGTAACTTTGTGGCTGTTTGCAGTGCTTTATTTGGGTAAACAGAAGTTTTTGTCTGGCTGGTGCTCTTAACTGTTTTGTATACTTCAGTAGAGGTTTATTTTACTGGTACAAGCTTAACTAAGCAAGAGCCAAATACTCTATTGCTACATCCTTCGAGAGCTTGTTCTAAGGAAGGCTTATATTGAGGAGGGGTCTGTGAATCTTTTCTCAATGGTACTGTTATCATGAATTAAATAATTAAGATGCAATTCCGAAGCCAGAAAAAGTCTTTTGTGGATATTGTGGCGGGGATTTAGATTTTTAAAAACCAGTTCAGTACTATATTGATATAGAATTTATTGCCTTTTCTGGCAGGTGATCTTATTTTCTGGTCTGAATTTTATCATAATGTAATCCACAAATAAACTTTTGTTTTTAAGAAAAAGTTTATTTATTTGGTTGCGCTGGGTATTAGTTGCAGCAGGTGGGCTCTTTAGTTGTGGCTCGCAGGCTCCTTAGTTGTGGCATGTGAACTCTTAGTTGCGGCATGCATGTGGACTCTAGGTCCCTGACCAGGGATCGAACCCAGGCCTCCTGCATTGGGAGCGTGGAGTCTGAACCATTGCGCCACCCAGGAAGTCTCCACAAATAAGCTTTTTTTTTATTATTATTTTTTATTTATTTATTTTTTTTGTGGTACGCGGGCCTCTCATTGTTGTGGCCTCTCCCGTTGTGGAGCACAGGCTCCGGACGCGCACGCTCAGCGGCCATGGCTCACGGGCCCAGCCGCTCCGCGGCATGTGGGATCTTCCCGGACCGGGGCACAAACCCGCGTCCCCTGCATCGGCAGGAGGACTCTCAACCACTGCGCCACCAGGGAAGCCCCACAAATAAGCTTTTTTATAGAGTCATGGTGGTGGTTAGGTACAAAGAAATACTGTCCCTGGTATTTAAAGAAATGTAATGTGAGATGTTAAGGTTCATTTTTGTATTAAATATTTCATTTTACAGAGTATGATGTGAAATCAGTTTACTTGTCAAAATTGTCTCATTTTAAAATTCTATTTATTATGGTAAATATCTCTAGAGTTGGATTGAAGAAAGAGTGGCCTGACAAGTACGGCTATTGAGATGGGTGATGAGTGACATTAAAGTGCACTCCAGCTCGTATAGGGTAGTGCTCATTAAATACCTGTTTTTGAGGTAACAAAGAGTAAGAGTAATTGGATGGTCCTAATTCAGAATAAAACACGTATTATGACTTAATGAATGGTTGAGTTGCCTAAGACATTCTTTTAAAAAAGTCCAAAGCCATAATTAAGTAAGAGCAGTATTTGTGTTAGATAACATTTAAAATACAGCCCTTTTAATTTTCTAGCAGCCATGTTTCTGGGGCTGAAAAGAGATTCCTTTCAGAAATGAATAATGTCTCTCCAGGAGTATGTCTTGAAGAGGCCTTGAGAACAGGCCAACAATTGAACTGTGATAAAGTACCAAAAAATATTTTCTATTCATCTACCTTAAAGCAGAGATTGATCATATAGTCTTCACTTTTTTTTTTTTGAGGAAGAGTTCCACTCCCACATCCAAAATATAAGCCGTGGAAAAGAATTCTTAGTTTGCTAGAGTATAAAGACTGCATTATCGAAAGTGAAGTTTGAGAGACCTGGCTGTGAATCCCAGTTCTACCAGTTATTAATTATGAGATCTTGGTAAGTTAAACCTCCTTCCAAGTGGAATTTTGCCATCTAAGTGGAAATAACAATACCTACATCACAGGATGGTATGAGGATTAAATCAAAAAACAGATGCAAAGGCCCTGGCACATGCTGGATGCTTAATAAATGTCCATTGCTTTTCCTATGCTACGGTAGCTTTGCAATATTTACCTTTTTTAAAAAAAAATTTGTTTTTGTCTGTGTTGGATCTTTGTTGCTGCACGCAGGCTTCCTCTAGTTGCAGTGAGTGGGGGCTACTCTTTGTTGCGGTGCACGGCCTTCTCATTGTGGTGGCTTCTCTTGTTGCGGAGCACAGGCTCTAGGCATGCGGGCATTAGTAGTTGTGGCACGCGGCCTCAGTAGTTGTGGTGTGCAGGCTCAGTAGTTGTGGTGCACGGGCTTAGTTGCTCCGTGGCATGTGGGATCTTCCCGGACCAGGGCTTGAACCTGTGTCCCCTGCCTTGCCAGGCGGATTCTTAACCACTGCGCCACCAGGGAAGTCCTAACATTTTTTTTTTTTAAGTTGGGAATTAATTTTAGATAATGAATTCTTATCTACCCTGGCATTGTATTTCAGTATCATACGTTTCTGGGACTTCTTCTAAAATCTTTAATACCAGTTTACAGCTGTATTCATCATTACTGAAATCCTGGCCTTGTTACGTAGGTATTTTAATATTATCACTTAATGTTGTTAAGTGATAATATTAGTTTGACTAATATTAGTTTGACTGTCACTGTATTTATTACCCCAGTAAAATTGTTTAAAAAAAAAACACCTCACACCTCAAGGCAAAGCTGATACATAGAGTGGTTTAGAAATCCCAGGTTAATCACTCAGAAATCCATGGTAATAACCTTGATGCTGTCTAGAAACACAGACAGGTTCACCTGTGAGCTTTTCCAAAAGTCATTCAGCGGCGTGAACTCTCAAGCAAACATTATAGTACACAAAAAGGAAAAATTCTGTTCAGTAGGCACCTCTGTTATTTGCTTCTTTGAGAAGCAGTCCTCATTGTGTTAAGATGTATTCGGAAAAAAGTCCAAGTGCTAAAACAGGTTATTAGTTTTTGGTTTAGGTATACCATCTTTTATTTTGCCTCTCACTAATACTTCTCTACAACCTTCTAACTCTTCTTTTGACCATTTGTTCATTGCTCTGTAGAATACCCAGCAAAAGAAATTAAAGGTGACATCTGATCGATGGGTGTTAGTTTTTGATGGTAACTGTTTTAATATCAATAGATTTCAAGATGAAAGTGTTTGAAAATCATACCAGATATGATGACCTGGAATTTCTGCAAAGCTTATTATTTTTGTGGTGTCTTACTGTAATCAGTATCATAAGACATTTATTTCAACAGCTGAAAGGTTTTTTCTGACTAAATCAAATAAAACAAGAATTGTTCTGCTTCAAGACAAGAATGGGAGAAGGGGTGGAGGAGAGATGGTGTACTATCTATTAGTATTTGGGTAGATTAGTTGTATTTTGTTTTAGCCAAAGCTTGATTCAGATTTATCCCAAATCATCTATTAGAGCCATGCTTTGATTTAGACTTACAATGTGCATTTTAAAAGTTTATCAGATGAGCCATGACATCAGGAATGAACAGTTCTGCCAAAGATTAACTAGTAATAAGACAAACCTAATGAGAATTTGTCTGGGGAGACACTGTTTTTCATCCTTCATGTCTATCATCTTGCTGGAATTTTATGAAAATGAAAAATTATAGGAGATTGAATGATCTGCAGAAAAATGCCTGTGCTATATTCCCAGTGTTATGGCTGACAGAAAAAAATTGGAGCTAATAAGATCTAGTAGTCCATATAGATTTGTTGTGGTAAATAGCATTTATGTAGTTTGATTTCTTCTCAAACCTATTTGTAAAGCAATTTTATTGAATATACTTTTTCCTACTTATCAGTTTTACTGTTACGATGATCTGTTTGAATTAATAGCTAGATTTTCTTAGAAGGCCATTCTTCCCATACATATTTGGGTGCCAGATATTTGTAGAGTGCATACCGTGTGCTAGGCACAAATGGGCTTATTTGGAAAAGACGCCCTCACAGAGTTTAAGCAAGATAGTCTCCTTATAAACTGCCAACTCTGTATTTAAGCCGTTATTTCTCTGAGAAGATTAAATAGTCCAGTTTAGTGACTATGTATTCTAAGCTCCAGAAGAAGCTTATTAGTCCTAGAATCAGGAAACTTGCCTTCCGCTATTTATTTGCTTATCTGCATATATTTTTATTCCATAGTAGTTAGAGTGCTTGTAGAATCTCTGCTAACATCCTGTTACTGGACCTTCTGGAACGGTCTAGTTATCAGGTTTCTTCCTTAGCACCCTTTCCGTGTGCTCACCCACCATCCCTCTGTCTTCTTTCTCTCCAGAAATCCTTTCAAGTAGATATTATTAGTTTTAAAATTTTCTTTAAGGCAGGCTCAGCATTGCTGTGGCCCTTTATTACTCTGTCTAGGTCCTTGACCTATGACCCATGTGTAGCATATGTGTATACTGCTTTCCTTATTGCTATCATCGCTAATTTTCCAGAGCAAATTTCCACACTCTTTAAGGATTTTAGCATTTGGTGCACAATTTACTTTTCCATTTTACTTTCTGCCATTTACCATGAGGATATCTAGCATTCATTTGTTGTCCCATTAGACTGTTGCTGTGGGCTCCTGGATTCATCCTCTGTTTTTCCCTTTTTTCACTTTCCCAGAACAATCTTATATGAACACATATTCAGCAACCCATATGTACATAGTCTAGACCTGCACTGTTCACTATAATAGCACTAGAGTCACCTGTGGCTTTTGAGCACTTGAAACAATTAGTACAAATTGAGATGTGCTATAAAATGTAAAATACAATTGTCTCTTGGTATCTGCATGGGATTGTTTCACAGGACCACCCTCCACAGATAATAGCAAAATCTGCTGATGCTTACTTCTGTTATATAAAATGGTATAGTATTTGCATATAATCTATGCACATCCTTACGTATAAGGCATACTTTGGAGATACTGCAGGTTCAGTTCTGGATCACTGGAATAAAATGAATATCACAATAAAGCAGGTTGCATAAATTTTTTGATTTCTCAGTGCACGTAAAGGTTACGTTTAGGGACTTCCCTGGTGGCTCAGTGGTTAAGAATCCTCCTGCCATTGCAGGGGACACAGGGTCGAGTCCTGATCTGGGAAGATCCCACATGCCACGGAGCAACTAAGCCCTTGTGCCACATCTACTGAGCCTGTGCTGTAGAGCCCGTGAGCCACAACTACTGAGCCCACGTGTCACAACTACTGAAGCCCGGGCGCCTAGAGCCCATACTCTGCAACAAGAGAAGCCACCGCAATGAGAAGCCCACGCACCACAACGAAGAGTAGCCCCAGCTCGCGCAACTAGAAAAAAGCCCGTGTGCAGCAATGAAGACCCAACGCAGCCAAAAATAAAAATAAAAAACGTTATGTTTACACTATACAGTAGTCTTATTAAATGTGCAAAAACATTATGTCTAAAAAAGTGTACATACCTTAATTCAAAAATATTTTATTACTAAAAAATGTTAACCATTGTCTGACAATGAAGGATTGCCACCGTCAATTTTAATAATATAATAGCCAGTTATTTTACCAGCAAAGGCAGACTTATTCAGGAATAGCCAGAGGAATCCCGATTTGGAAAATGCAGGTCATGGTGTACCACAGGCAAATCCAAAAAACAAGGAAGGGGAACTTGCTTTTGTACGGGAAAAAGGAGAGTTGGGAAGTGCTGTGAGAACCACAGAGTCCATTGGAAGAATCTAGGAGTCCAAAGTATAGAGGCTTCTCATTGGCTGGGCTGTCGTGGAGTGGAGAGATGTTTTCTTCTTTCTGCGGGATAGTAAAGTAGAGGCAGAGTCCTATTGGAGATGGAGGCCTATGGTTCTTCTATTTGGAGCAATTGATGATGCATGGCAGGGCGTGAGAGCTCCTCCCTACAGGTCTGTTCTGACTCCAGTTTTGGCTGAGGTTTCTTTAATTTCACGTTTCCCCTTTTGATCAAGATCTTTCCTCAAAAACATCACTAATCAAGAGTCAGAATTTCCACATGTAGTTGTTTGTTTTTCAGTGCCAGGAAGGCCCTTCCCTGGTTGTAATGTCCCCTGTTGAAGGGGAAGTATCATACACAAATCAGAACCCTCATCAGGTTGCCTTTGAGTAACAGGAAAAGGTACTAGGGAGAACTCTCAGGCATTTCTTGTTAAAAGTTCATATTTAGTCAAGGTTGTAAGCAGTAGAATTTATCTTGAAGGCTCAGCTAGCATTATTTTACTAGGCATGCCACTTTTACAAAGGGTCAACAAGTAATAGGTACCAAACTTAAAAAACAGTATATAAAGCAGAATTAAAGACAACATTCTAAAACCAGTTTGCAGGAGGGTTCTAAACCAGGAGCCTAGACCTGAAGGTATCCAGCTGAATAAATGACAGTTGGTTGTCAGGTGAAATTTGCTGTAACCAATGTGCTTGCTCTTTAATTTTATGTAAATTGGGTCTCTACTTCCCCAGAGGTATTTATCCATGTACAACAAAAGGTGTTTGCTGTTGCACAGAGGCCTCCTTGCTCAGCAAGTAGGTAATCAAGGGCTCTGAAGTTATCCAAAACCACCTTGGCCAGTGAGTTTAGTGATTGTTCCTGAGTTGAAACTGAATTGGCTGTGGGGTCAGCTAAATCACCTAGTGTCAGGAAGAAATTCCTGATACTTGTTCATTGGCACTCAGTCTGATCTGTGGGAAGAAAGCTCTCCCTATGAGGGCAAAGCCAGAATCACATACACTTCCTGTAAGTTCTTGCGTAGGGCAGTTATAGATGATTAATGGGATGGACCAATGAGAGGCTTCTGTTTGGGATGTAGGGAGAATAGGACAGTGAATACAACACAGGCACACTGTCCTTGTATTCTCCAGCTATCAAGGCAATGAGTTGCCCACGCCTAAAAGCCATTCCCCAAACTTCCAAATCTGAAAGTGTAACCAGAGGGAGTACATAAGCCCCCCACTTAAGTGATAGTATCTATGGATTCATTCATTGGAATAGAGGCATTAGCATTACTTACCAAGGCTCAGATATTACATTGTTACACACTGAGGGGGTTACCTCCATAGAACTTTTTATGCAAATATTGAAAAGATCTTGTTTTCTTATCCCAGGGCTGGATCAAAATGAAGCAAGGAATACGTTTAGGCGGGTTTAGCGCCCTGACTCTATGAAATGGTACTGTGGAACAATTTGGACCAACAAGAGCATCTGGAACCTCAGTGAAATCACTTATAGGGTGAACCAAAGGGCCAGTGCTGTCTTGGAGGGACTGAAGTTTCCTTTTTTTTTTTTTTTTTTTTTCGGTACGCGGGCCTCTCACTGTTGTGGCCTCTCCCGTTGCGGAGCACAGGCTCTGGATGCGCAGGCTCAGCGGCCATGGCTCACGGGCCTAGCCATTCCCCGGCATGTGGGATCTTCCCGGACCAGGGCATGAACCCCTGTCCCCTGCATCGGCAGACGGACTCTCAACCACTGCGCCACCAGGGAAGCCCCTGAAGTTTCCTTTTTTAAAAAAATTTTAAGTGGATTTAAATATATATATTTATTTATTTATTTATTTGGCTGTGCTGGGTCTTAGTTGCTGCATGTGGGATATAGTTCCCTGACCAGGGATCAAATCTGGGCCCCCTGCATTGGAAGTGCAGAGTCTAAACCACTAAATCACCTGGGAAGGCCGGGGACTGAGGTTTCTGATGGCAAATCCAGCAATCAGAGAGGTTTCCGCCTTGCGCAAGGGATTGGGAAATTCGGATGAGGGCACTGTCATTCCGTGGAAGGGAGGGAGAAAAACGTGTAAGAAACAGTATTGAAAGAAAGCTATATAGGCCTAGTCTAGACATGTTGGGAAAGCTGTCACCCTCAGATGTCATTTGATTCAGATCCTAGTGAGCTTTATATTTAGGTTGTCAGATGGTGTGCAGATCCAGTTGGGGTTCACTGTCTTCTTCTGGTGATACATATGGATCCAGGAGTCTGCTCCCTGGAGTTTGGCAGCATGAGGATTAGTCAGCAGTATCTGATAGGGGTCCTTCTAGTGAGGCTGGAGAGAGTCCTTTAGGAGGTGTCTTTTCCAGTACACAAAATCTCCAGGATGTAGAGTGTGATATATTTTTCTTCTCTCGTGATTGCACTGTGAAACGAGTTCTCTACCAGAGCATAGTTATTTTTAATGGAAGCAATTAGACCTTTACAATACGGAACTATGTCTCCCTTTATCAATTGTGGATCAAAAGAAGCGGGACCCAGGTGCTTCAGGCATCCTGTTACAAGAATAGACTCCTGTAAAACCGATGCAAATATGTATACATTTTATCTATGCAAATATATACATGAAAAACAGGAGTATTTAATGAGAGTTTCAGAATTTGGGGGGAACCAGATAGAAAAAAATAAATTCTTCAACCTTTGCTGTGAAGATAACACTTTACCAAATTGTTGTAAGTTATAGATAGCTTAAAGGAGAAGAAGAAAAATAAAGGACCCTTTACATGTGGAAAGCAAAACATTAAAGCAGTCGATTTTCAACTGGAGTTTTAGAAATCCTTACCCAGTTCAGTATTATGATTTTAAAGTTATCAAAAAACTGTGTTCCAGAATACCCATCAGAGTCCTGAATTTCTTTAAAGATGAAACATATTTACAAAAGCATTAGAATAAAGCAGTAACTGCCTATAAATGGCAAAGACTTGAAAATGCCCATTTAAAGATCTGATGAGAGTTCACTATAATGGGACTGAGAAGGGAATCTGCCTATTTCTGTGACATACATTTAAAAATTATGACTAATAACATTATATCAGGACATCTTGGAATTTCAGGAATTTGATATAATTTTGAACACTTATATTAACATACACCTATACAAATACGGTAGAAAAGATTCAGTAATCCTTCTTACATGACAAGCCTCATATGTAATTTAATATATCAAATAAGACTGATTCATTCAGCGTTTTACCAGGTGAGAGACAAATCTTTTTAGATTCTCCATGGGCCCTCTGGGAGAACCCAAAGTTAGTTCAAGGTAAAAAAAAAAAGGTTTCATTTAGAACCTGATTTTTGGGAAGTTTGTCAAAAATATCAAAAGGTTTTAGACATTTGATCCAGTGGGACCACAGATTGCTATGAAATGATAATTATCTATTTGACTAAAGTAATAAAAGATTACAAAGACAAATAAAAAAGGTTATGTGGTTGTAAGGGAAACTTACAACTTTTAATATTGTGATTTAGTTTTCTTTAATAATCAAAGACTTGGTTAAGCCAACATGAAACACAAAAGAGTTTTGGTAAACTACAAATTTTTGTTTCTAAGGAGACTAATTAAAGATAAGGAAAAGACTTCCACAGTCTTTTATCAGGAGCAGACCACTATTCTAAGAAGACTTTGTTCTTTTAGCAAATGAAAGTAAGTTTTTTAGTTTTATATAAGTACACCACTGATTTTAAACCTTATTTTTAAAGTCCTTATAATATTTAGCCAGCTTGACCACACATAAAGCTCCTTTTTTCAAAGATTCCTTTTCCACAAATCTTCTGCAACTTACTATTTACATTCAGTTTTTGTCCTGTCTTTCCACTTTCCTATTCTGAAACAATCAGTCTCGCTTTAAAACAAAATTACTTTCTTTTCCTCCACAAAATGTATTTCCCTTCCTCATACCTTTTCTTATCAAAAAAACACATCCAACTTTTCCCTTATTTCTTGTAGCATTAAACAATTATGAATGGTCTGTTACTGGAAAATTTATGAATATGCTTCATAATTCCTAAAAGCATATTTTCTTCATAGTAAGTTTTCCAATGTGGCATGTTTACCAAGAGACCCAAGTATCTTTTTAATTTTTAAAAATTTTTATTGAAGTATAGTCGATTTACAGTGTTGTGTTTCTGATGTACACCAAAGTGATTCAGTTACTTATATATATATATATATATACATATATATGAATGTATATATATTTTTTCATAATCTTTTCCATTATGGTTTATTATAGGGTATTGAATATAGTTCCCTGCACTATACAGTAGAACCTTGTTGTTTATCTATTTTATATATGGTAGTTTGTATCCAAACTCCTGATTTATCCCTTGTCCACCCCCTTTCTCCTTTGGTAACCATAAGTTTGTTTTCTGTGTCTGTGAGTCTGTTTCTGTTTTGTAAATAAGTTCATTTGTGTCATATTTTAGATTCCACATATAAGTGATATCACATGGTATTTGTCTTTCTGATTTACTTCATTTAATATGATTATCTCTGGGTCCATCCATGTTGCTGCAAATGGCATTATTACATTCTTTTTTATGGCTGAGTAGTATTCCATTGGTATATATACCACATCTTCTTTATCCATTTATCTATTGATGGACATTTAGATTGCTTCCATGTCTTGTCTATTGTAAATAGTGCTGCTATGAACATTGGGGTGCATGTATCTTTCCGAATTATAGTTTTCTCCAGATATATACCCAGGAGTGGGATTGCTGGATCATATGGCAACTCTATTTTCGGTTTTTTGAGGACCCTCCATACTTTTTTCCATAGTTGCTGCACCAGTTTACCTTCCCAGCAACAGTGTAGAAGGGTTCCCTTTTCTCCACACCCTCTCCAGCATTTAATATTTGTAGACTTTTTAATGATGACCATTCTGACTGGTATGAGGTGATACCTCGTTGTAGTTTTGATTTGCATTTCTCTAATAATTAGAGATGTTGAGTATCTTTTCATGTCCCTGTTGGCCATCTGTATGTCTTCTTTGGAGAAATGTCTTATGTCTGTTTTTCCATTGGGTTGTTTGTTTTTTTTTGTTATTGAGCTGTATGAGCTGTTTGTATATTTGGGAAATTAAGCCCTTGTCGGTTGCAAATATTTTCTCCCAGTTCATAGTTTTAAACTCAAATATCTTTAGTTCCTTTGTAAAGGAAGCCCAAAATGGATGAACTTATTTTCAGTAATGTTTCAGTATTTTATGTTATTTGGGAATGATCTAGATATTTAATAACTACCCATCATTTAATTGAACTTAGCAAAACTGTAAAGTTTCAGGTTGCCAAAAAATTTGGGGAAGCTACTTAAAAGGTTTATCTAGGGACTTCCCTGTTGGCACAGTGGCTGGGAGTCCGCCTGCCGATGCAGGGGACGTGGGTTCGTGCCCTGGTCTGGGAAGATCCCACATGCCGCTGAGCGGCTGGGCCTGTAAGCTGTGGCCGCTGAGCCTGCGCGTCCGGAGCCTGTGCTCCGCAGTGGGAGAGGCCACAACAGTGAGAGGCCCGTGCACTGCAAAAAAAAAAAAGGTTTATCTAGAACCATTTATCTATCCATATCCCTTCAATTCACTTTTTTTTAATTTAATTTTTTTTTATTGCTTTACATTGTTAGTTTCTGCTGTACATCAATTCACTTGTTTTTAACAGCCATGTTTATTTAGACCACTCATGAAAAATTTTATCTTACCAAGTTATTTTTCTTGCTGACAAATTTTTTTTAGCACCATGAACTTATTTGACGTGTAAGATAACATGAACTAATCTGACCAGTAAACCCAACTAGAATGAAAATTGTATGCCTGCATTATTTTCAGTCTTGATAACTCCAAAGACATGCCTGTTTTAATTAAAACAACAACCTTAAGCTAGCTTTCATTTACTAAAATTTAAACCTAGATAGTGTGAACCTGAAAAGCATTTTGGGTTAGTTTATGTAATATTTCTTTAACTCACATAAGCACTTGTTTATTTTTAAGAGCTCTCTTACAGATTAATTTTGGCAGTACCACTTGGAAATACAAAAGTAAGAAAAAACAACCCACACATCTACAACACAGATATACACATGAATAAAGACACATGAAAATACAGACAGATGCAAAGGGACCTTATGGTTTCATTTTAAATTTTAGCTAAGTCTCAGATACAAACTCAAAAGAATACTTAGATCCAAATTGTGTTTGCATGCTATCAGGTTCCATGCTTTCAGGTTCCTTTTAAGATCTGTTTTTCAAGTCAGTTTGTCTTTTAGAAGCCAAATTGCATACCAAAGAATACATGACTTTGTCTCCTAAGAGGTTTAGAATCCTCTTTTAAGGTCCTCCTTAAGGTGGGTTTATCTAAAACAAATGTTCCTCCTTTTGAACATGTTGGGTGACTTACCAGAAGTCTCAACAAAAACAAAAACAGAAAGTAAGATGTCTCCTAGGAGTTTTGGAGTGTATTTGTCTGTTATCAAAATCTAGGGCAATTGCTGTTTAAATCTTTTCTTCTAGTTATTTGCTGAAGTTAACTTAGAAACAGTAAACAGGGATTTAGCATTTGGATCCTCAGAGGTTCCAATTTTAAGAGTATAGGTTTTCACAGAGGAGGAGAGAGGAAGATGGTATGGGGGCACAGCTTGAGCACAAGGTGGCTGCTGGGATGGAGTCTGAGACAGGGGTCAGAGAAGACGAAGATGATGATGCCTGAGACAAAGAAATTGGAGGAGGGGAACCCAAGGAGCATGAAGCTTTGGAAGCCATTTTGTTCTTATCTAGTATTTTTTGTTTTGGTTAATTTAGAAGCGCAATCTTGCAAAGAGGCAATTTTAGGGTTTTGCACATGTTTGGAAACCTCCAGGTATCAACAAAAATAAATACACCATTTGTTTTGCTTAATTTTAGAACTGTGTTCCTCCAATTTAGCCTTAAGAAAAATGAGTTCGAAGAGATGGAAAGTTTCCCATAATGGTCATTGTAATTCTGAATTTCTTTTAGTTTGTTTGGACCACTTAGTTAAAAATGTGAACGGGGGGCCCATAGTTTTTAAACATGAAACCCCCCAAAGAAGGGCCTCCCTCAGAGCATTTAGATGACTGGGATCCCATTTCCCAAAGTTCTCCTGGAAACCCAAGAAAGTTGCTACAGTTCTACTCTGGATTCCAAAAGTCATAAAACAAATTCTTGGATCCCAGTTAGCTCCATCTCCCAAAGAACCTTGCTGCCACGTGGTCCAGAAAACAACTCCGAGTACATACCAAGGATGAAGACTTGGACCAGAAAGGATGAAACCTTTCTCCTGAAAGAGCAAAACCGTTCCGGTTCCTGAATAAAGTTGGAGAGCTCAAAATGAAAAAAGACCAAAGTTCAGGAATCTGAGAGGAGACTCACCAAACCAAAAGCAGGCGGTGACTCACAGAAGCAGTGAGCAACAGGGGCTCAGTGCGGGTACCTCGCTCGTTTCCACAAGCCGTCATCTCTCAGGGTTCACTTCCTTCAGATCCTACTTCTGACATCAAATAAGTCAACTTTAATAATTTAAGTTACCTTAGCAGCAAAAGCAGGTTTATTCAGGAATAGCCAGAGGAATTCCAGTTCAGGAAATGCAAGCTGTGGCGCAGACCATAGGCAAATCCAAGAAACAAGGAAGGGGAGCTTGGGCAAAGGGGGAGTTGGGAAGGGCTGTGAGAACCAAAGAGTCCATTGAAGGAAGCTGGGAGTGCAAAGTACAGAGGCTTTTCATTGGTTGGGCTGCTACAGCCTCTGGCTGGACTGTCGTGGAGTGGAGAGATCTTTTCTTTTTTCTGCTGGAGAGTAGAGGTACCTTCGTATTGGAGATGGTGGCCGTGGCTCTTCCTATTTGGAGCA
This sequence comes from Phocoena phocoena, assembly GCF_963924675.1. Taxonomy (NCBI): domain Eukaryota; kingdom Metazoa; phylum Chordata; class Mammalia; order Artiodactyla; family Phocoenidae; genus Phocoena; species Phocoena phocoena. The sequence goes on along the minus strand of NC_089219.1, from coordinate 16,174,908 downwards.
ATTGATGATGCTTGGCAGGGCATGAGAGCTCCCCCTACAGGTCTGTGCTGACTCCAGTTTTAGCTGAGGTTTCTTTAATTCCGTACTGCAAACCTTCAATTTGTTAAAACCTTCAATTTGTTAAATTTGTTTCACGATACCTAAGAAGTGCAATAAAGTGAAGCACGGTAAAACGAGGTATGCCTGTACTTTAAATAAGCTCCAGGTTACTTATGCCTAATACGGGGTAAGTGCTGTGTGGATAGTTGCCAGCATGCAGCAAATTCAAGTTCTGCTTTTTGGAACTTTCTGAAATCTTTTTCTCCAAGTATTTTTGACCCACAGTTAGTCAAATCTGTGGATATAGAATCCATAGATGCTGAGAGCTGACCTTACACCAGATGTCTCCGTTTTTATATTGACTACAAGTTGAAATTTTGAGTATATTGGGTTAAATAACATATATTACTAAAATTAATTTTACATGTTTATTTTTACTTTTTCTAACGTGGATACCAGAAATTTTAAAATTACTTATGTGACTTGTATGTGTGTTCAAGAGCACTAGTTCACCTCTGGTTGCCACCTAGAACTGCTCTTTCTTTGAACTTGACATCTGCATTTTCTTTGACCTCAGCCGCCTACATCTCCCTTTCCCATGGTTAGTCCTGTTGTACCTGTTTTGCAGCCTACGCCCTTTAATTCTGTCATCCCTTTCTATTCTCAATATGACAAGCCCCTTCCCGCCTTCACATTCCATTTGTTTAGCTTTGATCTTATCATTAATCATTATTAACCCTTAGTTCCCTTTCTTTCCTCAATTTCTGTATTTTGCCAGTTTCCATCCCGGACGCAATGTAACCAAGCAAGTGTTTTCCTCTATTCTGGCTCCCTGGATGAAGGTTTCTGCTGTAGGGATTAAAATACCTTTTTGCTGATATACTTTATTAAGAATTTATGATTTCTTAGTACAGCTAGACTAAGCTGTAACTTCGCTGTTGGGTAATCCTACTAATCATCATTAACTGATTTCCGGGTATGTCCTGCATTGTACTTTCATCTGCGACAGGCTGGCCACCAACAGCCTGATACACTGTACAGCTCCTGAAGTTATGCATTGTGTCAGTCCCGCTTCTCCATTTCTAATCCTTCTACTTATTTTTGAAGCACCTACCGTTTTAATAATTATCATGAAATATATAATTGTATAAAAGAATATATTACAACATGTTCAGTTTGAAAGAATAATAAAATAACTGACCACCGCTCACCTTAAAAAAATAAGTTATCAATATCTTTGAAGCCCTCCTGTACTTCTCCTTTAACCCACCCCACTCCTTTGTCTTTACAGGTAACCATTATCCTGAATATTATGTTAATTGATATTTTGTTTCATCTCTTGTGTTTGTTTCTCTCTGCTTTCATTGGTATCAGCAGATTGAGATTCACATTCTGAATTAGCCATTGTGTAGGTGACCTTGGGCAAGTTACTTTACTTCCTCTGAACATGTTTTCTGTTTTAAAAAAGATTTACTTCATAGAGGTTTTGTATAATTAACGTAGATATGTGCCTGGCTGAAGAGACTCTCCATAAAGGGAGCTTGCATTTCATCCTTCAGAAACTACATCTTCCTACTTTAAAGATTCATTTTCTTTTCCCTGTCTCATGAACTTTGGTCCTGTACCTTAGGTGAACTCATCTACTCGTGTGGCAAGGAGTTAGTTTTATGCTGCTGATGACACCTGTGTTCTATACATGTCTAATAACTCTGTACACCTTTATACCTGGGGTTTTCTTTGACAGTTAAAACTCAACATAATACAGTTGAATTGATCACTTTTTCATCCAAAGCAGAGAAAACAGCTAATGCAAAGACATTAGGAGAAAATAAACTTGGTATGTTTGCAGGAAATAAGTGAGGCCAATGTGGCAGAAGAGTAATGGGATATGAGATGAGGTCCAAGAGGTGGCCTGATCATTTTTAGCTCTTTATGCATCCTGAGCTACCCAATCCTCAAAGCTTGGTGCTTCCTTACCACTTATATCTAGTGACTTAGAAGTCCTGCTATTTCAGTATACCAGTTATTTTGAAATATGCCTCCTTTGTCTAGATTCATCATGGTAGACCAGACCCTTATCATCATGTACCTAGACTATAACAGAGCTACCTAACTGGTAACCCTGATGTGGATCCTTTTCTCCAGGACTCCATATTATTGTAATAGTCCTTTTCATTAAACAAATCCAATGATATTGCTGCCCTGTTCAAAATATCCTGGGGTCCTTTTAAGATAAAGTCCTTACATATCTTGACATATCTTTTTAATTCAGCCCTAATCTAATTCTGTGGCCACACTGGCTCACCCACCCCTATGCGCTGGCATCACTGACCTATTCAGAGTTCAGCAGACTTTTCCATTTTCCAGGTTTTTGTGCTTCTGTTACACTTTTTGTTTTGCTTACACATTGTGCTCCTCTCCTCATATGGCCGACTGCTCCCCTACATTCCCATCCCTTGTTGAACTGTGGTGACCGGTGGAAGCTCTCTGGAAATCTTCTTCCAGGAGGAATTAATCAGGTTTTGCTTTGCTTCTTGATATGTTACTCACACTCTTTAAAGCACTTTCTGTATTATTTTACAGTTGAGTTAGGTAAGTTGTCAATTCCTTGAGCACAGGAACCATGTCTTTTCAACTTTCTCTTCAGGACTTCTGTTGGTGCTGGGGAAAATAAATTGAGTTGCTGCATTTTAAAAAATGTATGGTGTGAGAATTAATTTCATTCAAAAAAAAGTTTTTGTGTGCTTAATATTTTTCATTGACGATACTGCTAAATAGCATCCTCAAGGAAAGAAAATCTAAAGCAATTTTACTTTGAGGCCTTATTAACTGTAGTTGAGGTCAAGAATGTAGACTGTGTCATTCAGGGATACTTTGGAAGGAAAACCTAGGGGATGTATTGGTCATGTCCAAAAAAGCATAAGCTGTGTGAACAGTGCAGTGGTTAAGTACCTCCATGTCAACTGGAGAGACATGTTTTTCTCCAGAGTAGACTGGCCTAATTGAGATGTTTGCCAGCCTAATTAGCCTCCTGTTTTTGCTTGTCTTTGTTTTTGTATTGTCAGGAACACTGGTGTGTTAATTGGGGTCGGGGGAGAGCTATGTGATTCTTAAAATGAGCTTTCTCATAAACTGGTCGATATTATTGAGGGAAGGATTTAAGGGAATTGTAACTTATTAGTGGGAATGGGAGAAGCCAAGTGTTGTAGTGAGACAGAAATTTCCACTGAGTTACTGGGAGCAGGAAGGCTATTGGTGGGTGACTCAGCTGTTTTCTAAACCTGTCTCATGTGATAGAGTGTGCATGATGTCTGTTTATTATCGGCAGAGTAAGTACTAAGGGAGTCACATTACACAGCAGGCATAATATTTATTTAACCAGCTCAGTGATGATCTAAAAATAGCTTGTAGGGGATTTTTGTTTTCTTACTACATTTAGCATCCCAAGATAGAAGAATCATAATGCAGACCCACTGATGAGTGTTCTCCCTTGTAGATAACTTTGAAATTATAGTTGGCCAGTACTATTTCACTTCTTTCAATGTAAATATGAAAGCTTTGATATTTAAATGAAAGGTTAGGAGAAGAAGATAGCCTTCTAATTATCCAGAAAATAATTCTGCACAATTACACTTTAGCTTGTATTCTGGACAAATACTCCTTTTGGGTGCTTCAGGGTCATCATTGAGGTATTTATGTATGAAAGTTTTATGTACGAACTTTTCCTTTTTGTGAAGTTAAAGCACATGCCTTTTTTTTTTTGCGATACGCAGGCCTCTCACTGTTGTGGCCTCTCCCGTTGCGGAGCACAGGGTCCGGACGCGCAGGCTCCGCGGCCATGGCTCACGGGCCCATCCGCTGTGTGGCATGTGGGATCTTCCCGGACCGGGGCACGAACCCGTGTCCCCTGCATCGGCAGGTGGACTCTCAACCACTGCGCCACCAGGGAAGCCCGCACATGCTTTTTTGAAATAGAAATGTTAGTGATGTATATTTGCTGGATTTTATTAATATTAACTTAGGATATTTGTAGTGTTACTCTGATATTCTTGATTTACTCACCTTGTACTCAGGGCTGGCACCAATGGGTACTGTAATTAAGTCTTTCAGTGTGTCAAAATGTGATTATTATTACCCTGTGTACCTATTTACATGCTTGGCTCTGAAAGAGAAAGCACTTGGAAACCTGAGCATATCTAGTAATCATAATCTTCTTATTTGTCTGGGAGGCAGTGAGTCACCGTGATTAATTCTTTTTGACATTTGAGTGTTGCTTTTCGAGGTACAGCATATGAACTTGAGTCTGAGATTATTTCGAAAGGGAAAGGAAAAATGGATTCATTAGGAAGAAATAATGCCAGCATTCTGTTTACAGGAATGTTTAAGTGGGAATATTTAATTAGTCTAGTAGTCTATAAGATTACATTACTTACAGTGTTTGATACTATGGGAAACACATACCTTTTTATGGTGGATGAAAAAAATGACTTGTGCATTAAACAGCTATTGCACTGTTTTAATTTGCTTCATTAGTTTCAAAAAAATATTAAGGAAACATGAGAAGATTTGTTTTTATTTTGAATATTTACTGGGATTTCTCTTTTAGCATCTTTTTACTTGGTGCAGTCATTAGGAATTTAATATACCTGGAAGGACATACCTTCTAATTCACTCCGTGTAAATGGTACTGACTTGAACCCCATTTGAAAGTAATTCCAGCAATTGCACTGGCTATTTGTGGTTCCATATCTGACCTATCACAATAGATAAATGAAAAAATTGGTTGTTTCTCAGTGTTAAAATTGTCGGCCTGAAAATCTAAGGTTCAGCCATGGTGCTTGGGCATGTTCCAGAGAAGAAGTTACAAAAGGATGTCAAGTAAACTCAGCTATTCCACAGCAGATAAATTCAGATTTGGGAAAAGGGAAAGTGGTTCTCCACTTCTTGTAAGATTGACAGTTAGTTGCAACAGATGTCTTACTGAACCCTGAATGACATGCAGAAACAATGTTTTCCTCTGTAATGGAGGAATTATTTCTATTTCCTATGGTCATTTGTAGTGTTTCTTTGATGATATCCAGTGTGGTGAGGGGAAATTTTTTTTTGTTTTCATTTAAAACCTCTTTATGAGGTAGTTGAATATATATTCTGCCTGGGTCTGATTCTCTGTGTTACTCTCCTTTCTTGGAAATAAAAGATAAGAACTTGGCTTTTCCCTTCACTGAAATATATAAAAGGCATTGTGTGTTGTGCAGATCATTAAATGATGATTTTAAAGACTGTATTAGGTGATTTTTTTACATTTAGCTACCATTTATGAGTTTCAGGTGGATTACAGTGACATATCAAGTTGTCATTGTTTAGAGAGGTCTACTTGATCAAGTACTGCTTAAAATTCAATGAGATATAAATAAGCAAGTATATATGTGTATATACAGATATGTATTAGTCTGACAGCTAATTGATGGAGTTGAATAAATGCTGTCAAAACAAAGTTGTTTGTGATCAGACCTTGTGATAATGTGTGTTGCTACTTTAAAATTTTTTAAAATGTGGTAAATACATATAAAATTTGCTGTCTTAACCATTTAAAACTGTATAGTTCAGTGATATTAAGTACATCCACATATTTGTGCAACCGTCACTACCATCTGTCTCTAAAACTCTTTTCATCTCGTATAACTGAAACTCTACCCATTAAATGATAACACCCACCTCCTCTTCCCCAACCATGTGGCAACAACCATTCTGTTTTCTGTCTTTAAATTTGACTAGTCGAAGTACCTCATAAGTGGAATCATACACTGTTTGTCTTTTTGTGACTGGGTTACTTCACTTAGCATAATGTCTTCAAGGTTCATTCATGTTGTTGCATGTATCAGAATTTCCTTTTTATGACTGAATAATACTCCATTATATGTATATACATTTTGTTTATCCATTCACCTGTCACTGGACACTTGAGTTGCTTCCACCTTTTGGCTATTGTGAATACTTCTGTGAACATAGGTATATAAACATCTCTTCAAGGCTGTGCTTTTAAATCTTTTGCATATATACCAGAAATAGAATTGCTCAACTACCTGACAATTCTATTTTCCATTTTTGGAGAACTGTCATTCTGTGTTCCATACTGGCTGCACTGTTTTACATGTGTACCAGCAACACACAAGGGTTCCAGTTTCTCCACATCCTAACCAAACATTTGTTATTTTCTGTATTATCTTTCTTTTTTTCTTTAGTAGCCATCCTAATGGGTGTGAGTTAGTATGTCATTGTAGTTTTGATTTGCATTTTTCTCCAGTGATCAGCAATGTTGAATATCTTTTCATGTGCTTACTGGCTATTTGCGTACCTTCTTTGGAGAAATGTCTATTCAAATTCTTTACCCATTTTTCAATCAGGTTTTTTGTTGTTGTTGAATTGTAGGATTTCTGTATATTAACTTGTTTTCAGATACATGATTTACAAATATTTTCTCCAGTTTTGTGAGTTTTTCCCTCATTGTGTCCTTTGATGCCTGGTAGTTTTTAGTTTTGACACAGTCCAGTGTATCTCCCTTCCTTTTGTTTCTTGTATTCTTGGTGTCATATCCAAAAATCATTGCTAAATCCAGTATCATAAAACTTTCTCCCTATATTATCTCCTAAGATTTTTATACTCTTAGCGCTTAGGATTTGGTCTTTTATACATTTTGAGTTAATTTTTGTGTATGGTGAAAGGTAAGGGTCCAGCCTCCTTCTTTTGCATGTGGATATCCAGTTTTTCTAATACCATTTGTTTTAAAAGACTGTCCTTTCCCCATTGAGTAGTTTTGGTACCCTTGTCAAAAATAATTTGGTCATACATATGAGGGTTTATTTCTGGAGTCTTCTTTCTCTTCCATTTGTTTATACGTCTATCTTTATGCCAGTATCACATTGTTTTGATTTCTGTAGACTTGTAATAAGTTTTGAAATCAGGATGTTTGAGATCTCCAACTTTGTTCTTCTTTTCCAAGATTATTTTGGCTTTTCAGAGTCCCTTGAGATTCCATGTGAACTTTTGGATGGAGTTTTCTATAGCTGCAAAACATGTCATTGGGATTTGATAGGGATTGTATTGAACCTGTAAATTACTTTGTGAAGTATTGACATCTTAACAATATTAAGTATTCCAGTTCATGAACATGGAATCTCTTTCCATTTATTTATGTCTTCTTTAATTTCATTAAGCAACATTTTATAGTTTTCAGTGTACAAGTCTTTCACTTCCTTGGTTAATTTTATTTCAAAGTATTTTATTCTTTTGATTCTATTATAAATGGAATTTTCTTTTTATAAAATTGATTGAAGTATAATTAATTTACAATGTGTTAATTTCTGCTGTACAGCGAAGTGATTCAGTTACAGATATATATATATATATATATATATATATATATATATATATATATATATATACATTCTTTTTCATAGTCTTTAGCATTACGGTTTATCACAGGATATTGACTGTAGTTCCCTGTGCTATACAGTAGGACCTTGTTGTTTATTCATTCTATATATAATAGTTTGCATCTGCTAATCCCAAACTCCCAATCTAAATGGAATTGTTTTCCTAATTTCCTTTTCAGATTTATTGTTAATGTATAGAAAGAACTAGTTTTTATGTGTTTATTATTTATACTGTAACTTTGGTGAATTTGCTTGTTACTTCTAACAGACTTTTATGAAATCCTTAGGGTTCTCTGCATAGATTATGCTGTCTATAAACAGAGATAATTTTTTTTTTTTCTAATTTGGATTCTTTTTATTTTTTTTTCTTGTCTAATTGCTCTGGATAGAATTTCCAGTACTATGTTGAATAGTTGTGGTGTAAGCAGGCATCTTTGTCCTATTCCTGATCTTAAAGGAAAAGCTTGCAGTCTTTCACCAATGAGTATGATATTAGATGTGAACTTCTCATGTATGGCCTCTATTATATTGAAGTAGTTTTCTTCTATTCCTAGTATGTTGAGTATTTTTATCATGAAAGGGTGTTGAAGTTTATCAGATGGTTTTTCTGCATCAGTTCAAATGATCTTGTGATTGTTTTCTCTTCATTTTGTTAGTGTGGAGGTATTATATTGATTGATTTTTGTTTGTTAAATCAACCTTGCATTTCAGGAATAAATCTCACTTGGTTATGGTGTATAATCCTTTTGATGTGCTATTGAATTCTGTTTGCTAGTATTTTGTTGTGGATATTTACATTAGGAATATTAGTCTGTACTTTTCTTGTATTGTTTTTATCTGTCTTTAGTATCAGGATAATGTTAGACTCATAGTATGAGTTTGGAAGTGTTCTCTCTTCTTCAGTTTTTTAGAAGAATTTGAGGAGGATTGTTGTTAATTCTTCAAATGTTTGGTAAAATTCACCAGTAAAACCATGCAGTCCTGGGCTTGTCTTTGTTGCAAGGTTTTTGACGAGTAATTCAGTCTCCTTTCCAGTTGTAGGTCCGTTTAGTTTTTCTATTTTTTCATGATTCAGTTTTCATAGGTTGTGTGCTTCTAGGAGTTTGTCCATTTCATATAGGTTATCTAGATTTTGGTGTATAATTATTTATGGCATTCTGTTTATAATCCTTTTTATTTCTGTAAAATCAGTTAAAATGTCCCCTTGTTGATTTCTGATTTCATTTATTTATCTCTCTTATTTTTCTTTCTCTTATTCAGTCTAGCTAAAGTTTTGTCAGTTTTGTTGACCTTGGTTTCATGGCTTTTTTTTCCTATGGTTCTATTCTGTATTTTTTTTTCTAATTTTCATTATATATTGGAGTATAGTTGATTAACAGTGTTGTGTTGGTTTCAGGTGTACAGAAAAGTGATTCAGTTATACATATACTGTATTTTTTAAAACATCTTTATTGGAGTACAGTTGCTTTACAATGGTGTGTTAGTTTCTGATTTATAACAAAGTGAATCAGTTATGCATATACATATGTCCCCATATCTATTCCCTCTTGCATCTCCCTCCCTATCCTACCCCTCTAGGCGGTCACAAACCACCTAGCTGATCTCCCTGTGCTATGCGGCTACTTCCCACTAGCTACCTATTTTATGTTTGATAGTGTATATATGTCCATGCCACTCTCTCACTTTGTCACAGCTTACCCTTCCCCCTACCCATATCCTCAAGTCCATGTTCAAGTAGGTCTGTGTCTTTATTCCTGTCTTACCCCTAGGTTCTTCATGACCTTTTTTTTTTTCTTAGATTCCATATATATGTGTTAGCATACGGTATTTGTTTTTCTCATTCTGACTTACTTCACTCTGTATGACAGACTCTAGGTCTGTCCACTTCACTACAAATAACTCAATTTCATTTCTTTTTATGGCTGAGTAATATTCCATTGTATATATTTGCCACATCTTCTTTATCCATTCATCTGTTGATGGACACTTAGGTTGCTTCCATGTCCTGGCTATTATAAATACAGCTGGAATGAACATTTTGGTACATGACTCTTTTTGAATTATGGTTTTCTCAGGGTATATGCCCAGTAGTGGGATTGCAGGGTCGTATGGTGGTTCTATTTGTAGCTTTTTAAGGAACCTCCATACTGTTATCCATAGTGGCTGTCCCAGTTCACATTCCCTCCAGCAGTGCAAGAGGGTTCCCTTTTCTCCACACCCTCTCCAGCATTTATTGTTTCTAGATTTTTTGATGGTGGCCATTCTGACTGGTGTGAGATGATATCTCATTGCAGTTTTGATTTGCATTTCTCTAATGATTAATGATGTTGAGCATTCTTTCATGTGTTTGTTGGCAGTTCGTATATCTTCTTTAGAGAAATGTCTATTTAGGTCTTCTGCCCATTTTTGGATTGGGTTGTTTGTTTTTTTGTTATTGAGCTGCATGAGCTGCTTGTAAATTTTTGAGATTAATCCTTTGTCAGTTGCTTCATTTGCAAATATTTTATCCCATTCTGAGGGTTGTCTTTTGGTCTTGTTTATGGTTTCCTTTGCTGTGCAAAAGATTTTAAGTTTAATTAGGTCCCATTTGTTTATTTTTGTTTTTATTTCCATTTCTCTAGGAGGTGGGTCAAAAAGGACCTTGCTGTGATTTATGTCATAGAGTGTCCTGCCTATGTTTTCCTCTAAGAGTTTGATAGTGTCTGGCCTTACATTTAGGTGTTTAATCCATTTTGAGTTTATTTTTGTGTATGGTGTTAGGGAGTGTTCTGATTTCATACTTTAACATGTACCTGTCCAGTTTTCCCAGCACCACTTATTGAAGAGGCTGTCTTTTCTCCACTGTATATTCTTGCCTCCCTTATCAAAGATAAGGTGACCGTATGTGCGTGGGTTTATCTCTGGGCTTTCTATCCTGTTCCATTGATCTATATTTCTGTTTTTGTGCCAGTACATTACTGTCTTGATTACTGTAGCTTTGTAGTATAGTCTGAAGTCAGGGAGCCTGATTCCTCCAGCTCCGTTTTTCATTCTCAAGATCGCTTTGGCTATTCAGGGTCTTTTGTGTTTCCATACAAATTGTGCAATTTTTTGTTCTAGTTCTGTGAAAAATGCCAGTGGTAGTTTGATAGGGATTGCATTGAATCTGTAGATTGCTTTGGGTAGTAGAGTCATTTTCACAATGTTGATTCTTCCAATCCAAGAACATGGTATATCTCTCCATCTGTTTGTATCATCTTTAATTTCTCTCATCAGTGTCTTAAAACTTTCTGCATACAGGTCTTTTGTCTCCTTAGGTAGGTTTATTCCTAGATATTTTATTGTTTTTGTCGCAGTGGTAAATGGGAGTGTTTTCTTAATTTCACTTTCATAACTAGTGTATAAGAATGCCAGAGATTTCTGTGCATTAATTTTGTATCCTGCTACTTTACCAAATTCATTGATTAGCTCTAGTAGTTTTCTGGTAGCATCTTTAGGATTCTCTATGTGTGGTATCATGTCATTTGCAAGCAGTGACAGCTTTACTTCTTTTCTGATTTGGATTCCTTTTATTTCTTTTTCTTCTCTGATTGCTGTGGCTAAAACTTGCAAAACTATGTTGAATAAGAGTAGTGAGAGTGGGCAACCTTGTCTTGTTCCTGATCTTAGTGGGAATGGTTTCAGTTTTTCACCATTGAGGACAATGTTGGCTGTGGGTTTGTCATATATGGCTTTTATTATGTTGAGGAAAGTTTTCTCTATGCTGACTTTCTGCAGGGTTTTTATCATAAATGGGTGTTGAATTTTGTTGAAAGCTTTCTCTGCATCTATTGAGAGGATCATGTGGTTTTTCTCCTTCAGTTTGTTAATATGATGTATCACGTTGATTGATTTGCGTGTATTGAAGAATCCTTGCATTCTTGGAATAAACCCCACTTGATCATGGTGTATGATCCATTTAATATATTGTTGGATTCTGTTTGCTAGTATTTTGTTGAGGATTTTTGCATCTATGTTCATCAGTGTTATTGGCCTGTAGTTTTCTTTCTTTGTGACATCTTTGTCTGGTTTTGGTATCAGGGTGATGGTGGCCTCGTAGAATGAGTTTGGGAGTGTTCCACCCTCTGCTATATTTTGGAAGAGTTTGAGAAGGATAGGTGTTAGCTCTTCTCTAAGTGTTTGATAGAATTCGCCTGTGAAGCCATCTGGTCCTGGGCTTTTGTTTGTTGGAAGATTTTTAATCACAGTTTCAGTTTCACTGCTTGTGATTGATCTGTTCATATTTTCTATTTCTTCCTGGTTCAGTCTCGGCAGGTTGTGCATTTCTAAGAATTTGTCGATTTCTTCCAGGTTGTCCATTTTATTGGCATAGAGTTGCTTGTAGTAATCTCTCATGATCCTTTGTATTTCTGCAGTGTCAATTGTTACTTCTCCTTTTTCATTTCTAATTCTATTGATTTTTTTTTTTGCGGTACGCGGGCCTCTCACCACTGTGGCTCCTTCCGTGGCGGAGTACAGGCTCCGGACGTGCAGGCCCAGCGACCATGGCTCACGGGCCCAGCTGCTCCGTGGCATGTGGTATCCTCCTGGACCGGGGAACGAACCCGCGTCCCCTGCATGGGCAGGCGGACTCTCAACCAGTGCGCCACCAGGGAAGCCCCTAATTCTATTGATTTGAGTCTTCTCCCTTTTTTTCTTGATGAGTCTGGCTAATGGTTTATCAATTTTGTTTGTCTTCTCAAAGAACCAGCTTTTAGTTTTATTGATCTTTGCTATCGTTTCCTTCATTTCTTTTTCATTTATTTCTGATCTGATCTTTCTGATTTCTTTCCTTCTGCTCACTTTGGGTTTTTTTGTTCTTCTTTCTCTAATTGCTTTAGGTGCAAGGTTAGGTTGTTTATTTGAGATGTTTCCTGTTTCTTAAGGTAGGATTGTATTGCTATAAACTTCCCCCTTAGAAGTGCTTTTACTGCATCCCATAGGTTTTGGATCGTCGTGTGTTCATTGTCATTTGTCTCTAGGTATTTTTTGATTTCCTCTTTGATTTCTTTAGTGATCTCTTGGTTATTTAGTAACGTATTGTTTAGCCTCCATGTGTTTGTGTTTTTTTACCTTTTTTTCCCTGTAATTCATCTCTAATTTCGTAGTGTTGTGGTCAGAAAATATGCTTGATATGATTTCAGTTTTCTTAAATTTACTGAGGCTTGATTTGTGACCCAAGATGTGATCTATCCTGGAGAATGTTCCATGTGCACTTGAGAAGAAAGTGTAATCTGCTGTTTTTGGATGGAATGTCCTATAAATATCCATTAAATCTATCTGAGCTATTGTGTCATTTAAAACTTCTGTTTATTTACTTTCATTTTAGATGATTTGTCCATTGGTGTAAGTGAGGTGTTAAAGTCCCCCACTATTATTGTGTTTTCTGTCCATTTCCTTTTTTATAGCTGTTAGCAGTTGCCTTATGTATTGAGCTGCTCCTATGTTGGGTGCATATATATTTATTATTGTTATATCTTCTTCTTGGATTGATCCCTTGATCATTATGTAGTGTCTTTTGTCGTCTCTTGCAACATTCTTTATTTTAATGTCTATTTTATCTGATATAGTATTGCTACTCCAGCTTTCTTTTGATTTCCATTTGCATGGAATATCTCTTTCCATCCCCTCACTTTCAGTCTGTATGTGTCTCTTGGTCTGAAGTGGGTCTCTTGTAGACAGCATATATATGGGTCTTGTTTTTGTATCCATTCAGCAAGCCTGTGTCTTTTGGTTGGAGCATTTAATCCATTCACGTTTAAGGTCATTATGGATATGTATATTCCTGTTACCATTTTCTTAATTGTTTTGGGTTAGTTTTTGTAGGTCCTTTTCTTCTCTTGTGTTTCCCACTTAGAGAAGTTCCTTTAGCATTTGTTGTGGAGCTGGTTTGGTGGTGCTGAATTCTCTTAGCTTTTGCTTGTCTGTAAAGCTTTTGATTTCTCCATCGAATCTGAATGAGATCCTTGCCAGGTAGAGTAATCTTGGTTGTAGTTTCTTCCCTTTCATCACTTTTAGTATATCATGCCACTCCCTTCTGACTTGTAGAGTTTCTGCTGAGAAATCAAATGTTAACCTTATGGGAGTTCCCTTGTATGTAATTTGTCATTTTTCCCTTGCTGCTTTCGCTAATTTTTCTTTTTCTTTAATTTTTACCAATTTGATTACTATGTGTCTTGGCATGTTTCTCTTTGGGTTTATCCTGCCTGGGACTCGCTGCGCTTCCTGGACTTAGGTGGTTATTTCCTTTCCCATGTTAGGGAAGTTTTCAACTATAATCTCTTCAAATATTTTCTCAGGTCCTTTATCTCTCTCTTCTCCTTCTGGGACCCCTATAATGCGAATGTTGTTGCATTTAATGTTGTTCCAGAGCTCTCTTAGGCTGTCTTCATTTCTTTTCATTCCTTTTTCTTTATTCCACGGCAGTGAATTCCACCATATTCTGTCTTCTAGGTCACTTATCCATTCTTCCTGCCTCAGTTGTTCTGCTACTGATTCCTTCCAGTGTGGTTTTCATTTCAGTTATTGTATTGTTCATCTCTGTCCTTTAATTCTTCTAGGTCTTTGTTAAACGTTTCTTGCATCTTCTCGATCTTTGCCTCCATTCTTTTTCTGAGGTTCTGGATCATCTTCACTATCATTATTCTGAATTGTTTTTCTGGAAGGTTGCCTATCTCCACTTTATTGAGCTGTTTTTCTGGGGTTTTATCTTGTTCCTTCATCTGGTACATAGCCCTCTGCCTTTTCATCTTGTCTATCTTTCTGTGAATGTGGGTTTTTTCCACAGGCTGCAGGATTGTAGTTCTTGCTTCTGCTGTCTATCCTCTGGTGTATGAGGCTGTCTAAGAGGCTTGTGTAAGTTTCCTGTTGGGAGGGACTGGTGTTTGGTAGAGCTGTCTGTTGCTCTGGTGGGCAGAGCTCAGTAAAACTTTAATCTGCTGACTGTTGAGGGTGGGGCTGGGTTCCCTCCCTGTTGGTTGTTTGGCCTGAGGCAACCCAACACTGGAGCTTACCTGGACTCTTTGGTGGGGCTAATGACAGACTCTGAGAGGGATCACTTCAAGGAGTACTTCCCAGAACTTCTGCTGCCAGTGTCCTTGTCCCCACGGTGAGCCACAGCCACCCCCCGCCTCTGCAGGAGACTGTCCAACACTAGCAGGTAGGTCTGGTTTAGTCTCCCCTGGGGTCACTGCTCCTTCCCCTGGGTCCCGATGCACACGCTACTTTGTGTGTGCTCTCCAAGAGTGGAGTCTCTGTTTCCCCCAGTCCTGTTGAAGTCCTGCAATCAAATCCCACTAGGCTTCAAAGTGTGATTCTCTAGGAATTCCTCCTCCTGTTGCTGGACCCCCAGGTTGGGAAGCCTGACATGGGGCTCAGAATCTTCACTCCAGTGGGTGGACTTCTGTAGTGTAAGTGTTCTCCAGTCTGAGAGTCACCCACCCAGCAGTTATGGGATTTGATTTTACCGTGATTGCGCGCCTCCTACTGTCTCATTGTGCCTTCTCCTTTGTGTTTGGATGTGGAGTATCTTTTTTGGTAAGTTCCAGTGTCTTCCTGTCGATGATTGTCCAGCAGCTAGTTGTGATTCTGGCGTTCTCACAAGAGGGAGTGAGAGGGGCTTCCCTGGTCGCGCAGTGGTTGAGAGTCCGCCTGCCGGTGCAGGGGAGACGGGTTCGCGCCCCGGTCCGGGAGGATCCCACATGCCGCAGAGCGGCTGTGCCCGTGAGCCATGGCCGCTGAGCCTGTGCGTCCGGAGCCTGTTCTCCACAACGGGAGAGGCTACAACAGTGAGAGGCCCTTGTACCGCCAAAAAAAACACAAAAAACAAAAAAGAGGGAATGAGAGCACTTCCTTCTACTCCGCCATCTTGGTTCCTCTCTTCTGGAATAAGCACGTATTGGTTTTTTGATCGGGTCCCTTATGTTCCTTAGTCTCTGTTTACTTTTTTTTTTTTTTGCGGCACGCAGGCCTCTCACTGTTGTGGCCTCTCCCGTTGCGGAGCACAGGCTCCGAATGTGCAGGCTCAGCGACCATGACTCATGGGCCCAGCCACTCGGCGGCATGTGGGATCCTCCCAGACTGGGGCCTGAACCCGTATCCCCTGCATCAGCAGGCGGACTCTCAAACACTGCGCCACCAGGGAAGCCCTGTTTACTTTTTTATTATTTTTTTTTGATTTTCTTCTTGAACTTGATAATTTCAAAGGTTTTGTCCTCAAGGTCACCAGTTTGTTTTTCTGCCTCTTTGAATCTGCTGTTGAACCTTTCAAGTAAATTTTTAAAATTCAGTTACTATATTTTTCTACTCCAGAAATTGTTTGCTTGTTTTTACAATTTCTATTTCTTTGTTGATATTCTCATTTTCTTTATATATTGTTTTTCTAATTTCCTTTAGGTTTCCGTGTTTTCCTGTAGTTTATTGAGCATATTCAAGACAGTTGTTTTAAAGTCTTTGTCAGGTAACTCCAAAGGGTATGTCTCTTTGAGGTCAGTTTCTAGAGATATATGGTGTTCCTTTGAATGTGCCATGTTTCCCTATTTATTTATATGCCTTGTAATCTTCTGTTGATAATTGAGCAGTTGAAAAAACAGCCATACCTTCCAGTATTTGAAAACTGGCTTCTTGCAGGGGAGGACCATCAGCCATCATTTTCTGTGCATACATCTTCCCCGGGCTTGTGTGTTTGGTTTCCCCCCAGTTCTACTGTATATGTGGCTCCTTTTAAATGTTGTTAATTGCTCAGTCTTACCCTGGCTTCTTCTCAAGGCCTTAAATGTTCTGTTGTGTTCTCCCGCCTGTAGTCTCTTGCCCCAGGTGCCTGCAGGTCTGAAGCCTTCCTGCAGCTTGCATGTAGTTCAGCAGGTGCCACTCCTTTCAGGGACCCAATCTTATATCCAAGCTATTTCACTCTTCCCATCATTGGTCTGAGTCAGGTGAGACAGAAACCAACCCCTCAGTCCCCAGACCAGCCAGAATGTTACAAACAAGTTCAGCCTTTTTCTTTCTGTTCTGAAGGAGGAAGTGGGAATTGGATGTCTTCCTCCAGATTGTGCCATGCCAGGTAGGGGTTGGGGCAAGGACAGGCAAAAACACCACTACATTTCCTATTCTTTTGAATGTGGTTATGTAGAGCTCAGGAAGACAGTTTTTGAAAGATTGAAGGTTCCTGGAAGCAGTGCGGATGGAAATTATTTTAGGTTCACACTAAACCACATTAATGTGGAAATTTGGGAGAGTGAAAACAAACTGTCGCTCAGCCATCAGGAATGGAAAGTTTTGTTTTGAGGAAAAACTTAAGGATAGGGAAACAAAGTGAATGTTTAATATTTTAATAGCAATAAGTAAAGAAAGATCCCTTTCACCTCTAGTATTAATCTAGGTCAGTGTTCTCAAAACTTTTAGATTCAGGGCTTCTTTGTACTCTTAAATAAAAATGTTTGGGGTTCTCAATATTTTGTCTTATATTTGTTAATATTTACTGTATTAGAAATTAAAACTGAGGAATTTAAAAATATTGTTTTAAAATAAATTTAAACCTATTTTTGTAAACCTGATAATACATTTTTTTGAAAAAATATTTTCTGAAACAAAAAAAATTGATGAGAAGAATTGTATTATTCAAAGCTTTGCAAATCTTTTACTATCTGGCTTAATAGAAGTTAGCTGGAATCTTATATCTGCTTCTGCACTCGACCTGTTACAGTGTTATTTCAGTTGAAGTATATGAGGAAGATACAGTCTTACACAGGGATGTAACTGGGAAAGGGAGGCGTATTTTATACAGCCTCTTCAGAAAGTTGTGGTTATTCTTTGATACTATACCAAGCTCAAAAAGTGGTAGTTTCTTAAACGTTAGTTGCAGTATGGAATCTGAATCCATATTAGTCAACTTTTGGTACTCTGTTACATTAAAATCTATTGGTCTGTCTTGCACTTGAATTAATTATATACTTTGTATACCATCGTGCGTGGGTCATTTGTAAAATATTGCTTGACTGAGTTATGTGGATCTTTCACGTACTGTTTTATTATACAGTATAAAAAAAATCACATTCTTATCTGGAAAGTCTACATGTTGGGAATATGCCAAGCTCATGGTGATAGTTACCCATTTCCTAAAAGTTGAATTTTCATTTGAAAGCTTGAATTTTATCATTGGTAACAAATACTTTCCATTTTCCTCAATACAATAAGTTCACTTTGTTCATTTTCAATAAAATGTCTGCCGTGTATCAAGGTCTGCATAAGCATAGTTTGTCTCTTATTTATTCTTTCAAGTAAAATGGTGTTACACGGAGAAAGCACCTAGTTCAGCTTGTAACTTAAACAGTCTTATAAATGCTTTTTCTTGATATAACCTGCTAACCCCAATATACTGCAGAAGTGTTTCAGTTGTTTTCTCTCATTTGGTCACACAGTATATTAAAAAAACATGTTCTAAAGCTTCCTTACTTCGTGATGTCATTTTTATGACATCTCTATATGATCAAATTACAGAGATGGAGAATAGGTTAGTGGTTCCTAAAGGTTAGGTGAAGGTAGAAAAGAGGAAGGAAAGAAGGTGCCTATGGCTTTTATAGGGTAGTGCAAAGGATCTCCGTGAAGAACCTTTTCTGTATTGTGACTGTAGCAGTGGTGACAGGGACCTATAAATGTAATAAAATTGCCCAGAACTAAATATACACGAAAATGTGTGTGCACGTAGAACTGGAGAAATCTGAATAAGGTTGCTGGATCGTATCAATGTCATTTTTCAAGGTTTGGTATTGTACTATACTTACATAAGATTTTACCATTAAGGAAAACTAGATGAAGAGCATATAGAAACTCTTTGTATTATGTTTTAAACTCCACGTGACTCTATAATTATCTCAGAATAAAAATTAATGATTTTTACTGTCACATAAATGACATACTTAAGTACTCGCTCTTTTTTTTGTGTGTGTGAGCACATGGTGAGAGTGTAGGAGTGAGGAATACAAGGATTGCCACTGGTTTGATTTTTACTAAGGCACCAGTAGTTTTACCCTTCTTGTTTTTCTGTCATTAGTGCAAATGTCAACACAACAACATCTTGGCATTAATATCGTGAGACTGTTTTCTCTCCCAGGCCTTCTCATCACTAGGGCTCTGCAGTCCACATTCTGAGAATCAGTGCCATAAAGTTTTAGTTAGCTGAGGAAAACAAGTACATTTGGCGCTCTGTATCTGTGGGTTCTGAACCTGCGCATATGGAGGGCTTGCTGTACTAAAACTGCTTTATATGAGACTTGAGCATCTGTGGGTTTTGGTATCCACGAGGGTCTTGGAATCAAGCCCCGGAGGGGATAGCAAGGGACAATTGTAATATGCTTAAGACTGCATGTCCAGTTCAGTGATATGTCTCTGCTTCTCTCTCCAGCGTTTTATCGTGGACTCTTGCTTATGGGATGTTACTGTACTTCTGTAAAATTAGAGTTACATTTGTAAAGATATAAAAGGTAGACATGAGAAGAGTAAAATTTTGGAATTAACAGCTTTCTGCATCTGTGCTGTATAGTATGGTAGCAACTAGCCATATCTGGTTATTTAAATTTAAATTCTAAGTGATTAAAATGTGTATAAATAAAATTTAAATTGGGCCAGTGGTTGTACAGTTTCAGTTTTGCAAGATGAAAAAGTTCATTACAGAAATTTTTATTTACACTGGTTGTGTAGCTCTCAGGAACACAACTGTAAGAGGCTGAAGGTGCTTCGAAGCATTGTGGATGCCAGTATGGTCAAAGTGCTGGTCTAGACTTTAAGGTATTATCTTTACTTCTCTGGCCAGATTTAGATGTCAAACATTTATTTGATAGAAGAGTTTCTCACTATTTATATCCTCTAATAGCTAGTTAATAAGAATGAAGGAACACATTTACGCATATATATGTATATACACATATAGTTATAAAGAAAAATATTAAAATTGAGAACTTTTATAAATTTATGGTAATAGTCTATTTAAAAAAAATATTTGGTGTATCCATAGGTACTGTTTTTATTTAGATTTTAAAAGTAGGGCTTCCCTGGTGGCACAGTGGTTAAGAATCCGCCTGCCAATGCAGGGGACAGGGGTTCGAGCCCTGGTCCGGGAAGATCCCACATGCCGCGGACCAGCTAAGCCCGTGCGCCACAACTACTTAACCTGCGCTCTAGAGCCCACGAGCGACAACTACTGAAGCCCGCACGCCTAGAGCCTGTCCGTGATCCGCAACAAGAGAAGCCACCGCAATGAGAAGCCCACGCACTTCAACAAAGAGTAGCCCCTGCTCGCTTCAACTAGAGAAAGCCTGCACGCAGCAACAAAGACCCAACACAGCCAAAAATAAATAAATAAAATTAATTTATTAAAAAAAAAAAGTAATTCCCAGCTCTAAGATGACAGAAATAGATTTGCCTCTGGTACCTTTAAAGTGTCATGTTTTACATTCCAACATTTTTAATCAATCTGGAATTTTTTGGTATCATGAGTTGAGCGTATATCCTCCTTCCCCCTAGATGATTATCTAGTCATCCCAACACAATTTATTAAGTAATTTTGGTATTTCTCTAGTGACTTGAGATACTACCAACATTTTATACATATATGTGCTTATTTCAGCATTCTCTCTCAATATCATTCTTTCCATGTCATTAAATGCTCCTCTGTATCTTTTTTTAATGACTACAAAGGATTATACTGTATGGCTGAGTAAATATACGTACATCTATTATCTATCTCTTTATTGATTAAATTGTGGATTTCTTGAAGCTTAAAACACCAGTAAACATATATTATTGGCCTCATTTAGGCACATAGCCCACAGCATAGTGTCTTTGTGTTACATTTCCATAAATACTGTTGATTTAGTTTCGATTGTGATTTATGAGACGATATTTCAGTTGTTTTCCAGAAATATTTAAAACTTCGCAAAATACAGACCTACTGGATTTTCTGGTTTGCTTTACTATTTTCTATCACATGAAGGGAAGTTGAAAGGAAGGGAAGCTATCACAGAGTTTATCTTCAATGAGTTTTTATTATAAAAGTAATCAATTCTTATGAAAAACGAAAAATACATATAGGCATACCACGGCAATATTGTGGATTTGGTTCCAGAACACTACAATAAAGCGAATATTGCAGTGATGCAATTCACACAAATTTTTTGGTTTCCCAGTGCATATAAAAGTTATGTTAACACTATACTGTAGTGCATAAAGTGTGCAATAGCATTATGTCTAAGAAAACCAATGTACGTACCTTAATTAAAAAACACCGTGGACCCTTGAACAACTTGGGAGATTGGTTCCAGGGCCCACCACACATACCAAAATCCATGGATGTTGAAGTCCCATAGCTGGCACTTTGTATCCCTGGTTCCACGTCTGCAGATTCAAGCAGCCACAGATTGTGTAGTACTGTAGTGTTTATTTATTTCCCCAGTTTTACTGAGGTGTACTTGACGAACAGTGCTGTATCAGCAGGATGCGCAGCGCAACGACTTGTTGTACATACATCGTGAAGCACTGTAGTACTTATTGAAAAATATGCGCATGTAACTGGACCCACACAGATCAAACCCCTGTTTTTTGAGGGTCAACTGTACTTTATTGTGAAAAATGCTAACCATCATCTGAGCCTTCAGCAAGTCATCATCTTTTTGCTGCTGGAGGGTCTCGCCTCGATGTTGGTACTGCTGGCTGACCAGGGTGGTGGCTGCTGAAGGCTGGGGTGCCCGTGGCAATGTCTTAAAATAAAATAATATTGAAGTCTGCCGCATCAACTGACTCTTCTTTTCATGAACGACTTCCCTGTAGCAAGCGAGGCTGTTTGACAGCATTTTACCCACAGTAGAACGTCTTTCAAAACTGAAGTCAGGGCTTCCCTGGTGGCACCGTGGATAAGAATCTGCCTGTCAGTGCAGGGGACACGGGCTCAATCCCTGGTCCGGGAAGATCCCACATGCCGCGGAGCAACTAAGCCCGTGCGCCACAAATACTGAGCCTGCGCTCTAGGGTCTGCGAGCCACAACTACTGAGCCCACGTGCCACAACTACTGAGCCTGTGCTCTACGGT
This sequence comes from Phocoena phocoena, assembly GCF_963924675.1. Lineage (NCBI taxonomy): Eukaryota > Metazoa > Chordata > Mammalia > Artiodactyla > Phocoenidae > Phocoena > Phocoena phocoena. The sequence goes on along the minus strand of NC_089219.1, from coordinate 16,153,338 downwards.
CTGTGAGCCACAACTACTGAAGCCTGCATGCCTAGAGCCTGTGCTCCACAACAAGAGAAGCCACTGCAATGAGACACCCGTGCACCACAACGAAGAGGAGCCCCCGCTCACTACAGCTAGAGAAAGCCCACGTGCAGCAGTGAAGACCCAGCACAGCAAAAATAAATAAATAAAATAAGAATTAAAAAAACAAAAACCAAAAAACTGAAGTCAGTCCTCTCAAAACCTGCCACTGCTTTATCAGCTAAATTTATGTAATATTCCGAATCCTCTGTTGTCATTTCAGTAGTCTTCACAGATCTTCACCAGGATTAGAGTCCATCTCAAGAAACCCTTTCTTTGCTCATCCGTAAGAAGCAACTCCTCATCTGTCACAGAGTTCTATTATGAGATTGCAGCAATTCAGTCACATCTTCAGGCTCCACTTCTAATTCTAGTTCTCTTACTGTTTCTACCACATCTACAGTGACTCCTCCATTGAAGTCTGGAACCCCGCGGGGGGTTGGAATCAACTTCTTCCAAACTCCTGTTACTGTTGACATGTTGAGCTCTTCTCATGAATCACGAATGCTCTTCATGACATCCAGAATGGTGAATCCTTTCCAGAAGGTTTTCAATTTACTTTGCCCAGATCCATCAGAGGAACCACACTATCTATGGCAGCTAAATAGTCTGACAAAACGTATTCATTAAATAATAAGACCTGAAAGTTGAAATTACTCCTTGATTCATGGGCTGCAGAATGCATGTTGTGAGAGCAGGCAGGAAAGCATCATTAATCTCGTACATCTCCTTCGGAGCCCTTGGGTGACCAGGTGCATTGTCAACGAGCTGTAATATTTTGAAAGGCATCATTTTTTCTGAGCAGTAGGTCTCAACAGTGGGCTTAAAATATTCAGTAAACCGTGCTGTCAACAGATGTGTTGTCATCCAGGCTTTGTTGTTCCACGTATAGAACGCAGGCAGACTAGATTTAGCAGAATTCTTAAGGGTCCTAGGATTTTCGGAATGATAAATGAGCACGGACTTCAGCTAAAAGTCACCAGATGCATTAGCCCCTAACAAGAGAGTCAGCCAGTCTTTTGAAGCTTTGAAGCCAGACGTTGACTTCTCCTCTCTAGCTGTGAAAGTCCTAGATGGCATCTTCTTAAATGGAAGGCTGTTTCATCTACACTGAAAATCTGTAGTTTAGTGTAGCCACCTTCATTCCTTCCCTTAGTCAGATATTATGGGTAACTTGCTGCAGCTTCAACATCAGCACTTGTGGCTTCACCTTGGATTTGTATGTTATGGAGACATACAAATACAAGCCTCTTTCCTAAAACCTCATGAACCAACCACCTCTGCTAGCGTTAAACTTCTTTTCCTCCTGCAAATTCTTCACTTCTCTCAGCCTTCAGAACCAAAGAGAGTTAGGACCTTGCTCTAGGTTAGGTTTTGGCTTAAAGGAATGTTGTTGCCGGTTTGATCTTCTAACCAGACCACTAAAGTTTTCTCCATATCAGCAATAAGGCTGTTTTGTTTTCTTATCATTCGTGTGTCCGCTGAAATAGCAGTTTTAATTTCGTTCAAGAAGTAACTTTTCCTTTGCATTCATAACTTGGCTAACTGGCACAAGAGGCCTATCTTTCTGCCCATCTCAGCTTTCGACATGCTTTCCTCACTAAGCTTAATCATTTCTAGTTTTTGATTTAAAGTCAGAGACATGGGACTCTTCTTTCACTTGAACACTTGGAGGCCAACTCAGGGTTATTAATTGGCCTAATTTCAATACTGTTGTGTCTCAGGGAATAGGGAGGCCCGAGGAGAGTGAGAGAGATGGGGAACAGCTTGTCAGTGGAGCAGTCAGAATACACAGAACATTTATGGATTAAGTTCGCTGACTTATATGGGTGCAGTTCATGGTGCCCCAAAACAATTATAATAGTAACCTTAAAGATCGCTGATCACAGGTCACCATAGCAAATATAATAATAATAATGAAAACGTTTAAAATATTGCGAGAGTTACCAAAATGTGACACAGAGACATGAAGTGAGCAAGTGTTACTGGGAAAACAGAGTTGATAATCATGCTTATATAGCACAGGGAACTATATTCAATACCTTGTAATAACCTTATAATGGAAAAGAATCTGAACAAGAATATATGTAGATACATATAACTGAATCAGTTTGCTGTACACCTGAAACTAATACAACATTGTAAATCAACTATACTTAAAAAAAAAAGACACGCTTGATGCAGGGTTCCTGCAAGCCTTCAATTTGTAAAAATCAAAGTATCTGTGAAGTACAGTAACACGCAGCACAGTAAAATGAGGTGTGCCCTTAATACAGAGTGTATAAAATAAAACCTGCAAGTTGTGTCCTGTATCGCCCTTTCAGTTCTGTTTCTGCGAAGTAGCAATTTTAAGTTTGCTATATGTCTTCCCAAGACATCTTTGAGTATACTATTAACATATATCAAAAAACACTACACAAATAGGATTTTTATTCTTACTAATTCTATGATTTGCTTATGTCACTTAATATTGTAGATACCTTTCCATGACAGTGTATGTAGATTTACGTCATTCTTTCTTAGCTCAGAGATTACACTACATTCTCTCTTTGACTGAATATAGCTTACTTTAACCTCTCTCTTATAAATGGAGACATTTATAAGACATTTATGTAAGCACTCTGTATTCAGAGTGCTTCTTTATTTTTTGCTATTATGAATTTATCTTTAGGGTCAATTTCTTGAAATGGAGTTGTGGAATAAAAGGATAAGCTTATTTAAAATTTGGCAAGTGTCACCTGATAGCTCTTTGAAAGGCTCTGGCTACATAATTTTTAAACCAGATGTATGTGTGCCTGCACACACGCGCACAGTATTGAATTTAGTCTTTACGGCAGTATTTATTTAAGGGGAAGTGAGTGTTTTAAGAAATAACCTTTCATCTCCTTGTCATATGTGAAGTGCTTAGAATGGTTTCTGAAACATATTAAGAGCTATCTAAATGCTATAATTATTTTTGTTTGCTTAATTCCCTTCTATTTTGAAAATTGAAAATCTTATTAATTTTTTCACACATCCTTATTTTGAAAACCGTCAGCATCTGGACCTGAGTTGCTGTTAGTGTGTTCTGTGTTGTAATGGGATTCAACCTCAGATTTCTATCTTTAATTGTCACAATCACTGTTTTTTAAAGAGTTATTATGGACGTAAAGGTTATGTATGCAGTACAAAGTGTGTTTTGATTGGCTTGTCTTCCGTCACTGGCATTCCGTTAACAGAGAGTCAGTTACCACCATTTGCTAGTTTTTGTTGTTACCTGCAGTTCATAAAAAAAGTCAGTGACTTAAGAGAGTTCATTGAAACTTGAAAGTAATGATGAAAATGAGACTATGTCTCAACTTGTAAATTTGTACAGTGAACTGGATTGCCATTTAAATATAAAGCGTTCATGTATATAGTCTTGGAGAAGTAAATCTTTGTGATAACTTTGAAAGTATTTGAAAAGGAAAGTATGAACAAAATCTATTATGACTATCAAAACGACTATCCCTGCTTCTCTATACATTTGATGTTATGAAACATGTTCATAGAACGTTCCCATTCAGGCTTTTGCAGTGTTTTTCAACAAGGTGTAATAGTATATTGAAGAAGTTACTCGAGAATAATTTAATCAATAAACTTGGTTAATCATGTCATTAAATGCAGAGAAGAGAGGAAAAGCATAGAGGCATCTTTCACGGTTGTACTCCCTGCCTCAACAACAGGTACAAGTCAAAATCATTCCTTGAAATTTCTAAAACTATTCACAAAGAATGGACAGATTCTCCGCAAGAAAGCTGTGCGAGGTATTGGCAAAATTTCTTTATCAATGCACCTATTAACATATTGCAAAATGGGAGACTTCCCTGGTGGCACAGTGGCTAAGAATCAGCCTGCCAATGCAGGGGATTCAATCCCTGATCCGGAAAGATTCCCTCATGCTGCAGAGCAGCTAAGCCCGTGCGCCACAACTACTGAGCCTGTGCTCTAGAGCCCACACGCCACAACTACTGAAGCCCACGTGCCCTAGGGCCAGCGTGCCACAACTACTGAGCCCACGTGCTGCAACTACTGAAGCCCATGCGCCTAGAGCCTGTGCTCTGCAACAAGAGAAGCCACCGCAATGAGAAGCCCGCGCACTGCAGTGAAGAGTAGCCTCCTCTCGCCGCAACTACAGAAAGCCCGCGCGCAGTAAGGAAGACCCAAGGCAGCCAAAAATTAAAAAAAATAAAATAAAAAATAAAAAGGACCTGAGTCCATTAACAACAACAAGAAAAATATACATATATATTGCTAATGCCACAATGGCATACGTTGTAAGAGAGGAATCACATCCATGTGTGGCAGTCATCAGATGTTATGCTTTGCATTCAGGTGAAACTGCTTGTGTACAGAGTATGCATCAGCTCTTTTCATACACACAATTTAAATATGAGAAGTACTTGATGATTTTTTGTTTGTTTAAAAGAGTAATTCCAAGCTAAAGGAAAATAAATTCTTTGTTTTATTAATATTCATTTTGAGAGCAATGATAGAGTTTCAGTATTGATAGAGCACCAGCTATGTGTGGACAGTAAGGGTGGTATTACTGAATGAAAGAACTTGAGCCTGAATGTTAATTCACATACTTCTTTTGCAGTTAGTTGTGTGTTTACTTATATGGCTCTAGTGTTGAAGATATTGGTGAAAAGATTGAATAAGATCAAATATGGCCAGCATGCATGTTTTCAGCGTCTTCTGTGAAAACAATTGGCTGCTGTTCCTTTCTGTAATACACTAGTTATGAGAGGGCTAAGTTCTTATGTAACTTTTTGAAGTGTAGAAAGAGATTTCTCTGTGTTTTCATAAGGGGTACATCTCAATTCTGTGTGTATTATCTTGACAGCCAGAAGTTTATGCTTCAGTATAAAGTACAGTATTCCCCCCTTATCTGCAATTTCACTTTCCGAGGTTTCAGTTAACGGCAGTCAACCACAGTCTGAAAATACTACATGGAAACTTCCAGAAATAAATTATTCATAAGTTTTAAATTGCTCACCGTTCTGAGTAGTGTGATGAAATTGCTTCTCATCAGGAGATTTAAGAAAACTTCTAAAAAAGCTGCACTGATTCTGAATTGCTGGATATTGAAAGATAAGTTTTTAAAAGTAGAGCTGTAAACAACATTAATAAACACTTTCCTAAACTTTTAAACGCTTTGAATTTGAGTTACTATGCCATATTTACTCACGTTATGATATTGTTCTTGCCATTCTTTGACAGACCCCTTATCCCTCTGGACAGAATGCAGGTCCAACCACGTTGGTATACCCTCAAGCTCCTCAGACAATGAATTCACAACCTCAGACCCGTTCTCCGGTAAGTAAGCAGAAACTTGTTCTAGGTAATATTCTCCACCTAAGTTTGTGTTTGTAGTAGCTTAGGTTCTTTTGGCTAATATTTTTACTCGATTTTGGAAAATTTTTACCAAAATAATTTTTTAAATTATTATTACTATTATTATTGGATAGCATTGCATTTTCAGACTTTTCCTATAGGAATAATTTGAATTTATTAAGAACAAGAAGAAATGGAGCTTTTAATCTTCTTTTACTTTTCTGTGTCATTCAAGTTCTGGTTGCATTCAAGTTCACTTCATCTCAGCTCTTAATTTGTTATTTGTACTGTTCAAAATTCAGGAGAAGTGTAAAGCATGATTTTGAAAGTAAATTAAATTTCATTAATTGGACTCTGAAATTCCAGTGTTTTGGGAAGTAAGACTTCTGAATCGTTGTTACTAGATCAGTTCTAACTATTTGACTGTGTGGACATTTGCATGACTTACACCAATAGTGTATTTATTTCTTCAGACGGTAAATAAATTGTCATACAAGTGTAAATGCTATCATCCTCTTTGCTCATCTTTTACATGGATTGCAATAAGTATTGCAGAGACTGAGAATTTACTCAAGGTTCATCCTTCTGTTTCACAAAAGTGTACAGTGGCTTCAGCTGTCCATTCCTTAGAATGTTGTTTCCTGCCCTGCATGATTAGTTTTTGCTAGAAGGTGCTTCTGTAGCATCTCACATTGTCTCTCACACCCCTACTTGTATCTCAGCTCTGTGTTTTCCTCAGAATACAGGGATCTTCTTTTGGTTCTCCACCTTTGCTTTTTCGCCTGTAGTACAGGAATATTTCATTGCATTAGCTCCTGTTCATTTGGTTTTATGCATGAACTTAGGAATATTGAAATATGTGATAGAACTGCTCAGAGAACTAGGAGATCACAGACTTCACCAAAATGTAATCTCTTTCTTATCCTCCTCCTACCTCCCTTTTCCCTATTACCCTCTTCTCCAATACCTGTTCTTAGATCCTGGTTCTTCCCAGCGGGTGGAACCATTCTAAGGAGGTGGGACTTTGGTCCTAGTTGGCCGTTTGCTTGTCTGGGTTTTTTTGTTTGTTTTTTGGGTTTTTTTGCCGAAATGGTCAACAAGATGTCTGATGCAAATTTTGTTCTGAGAGTGGTTTGGGAATGTGGACACTTGACTACTTGGAATGGGCCTGAGATCTCACCAGATTAATTTAGATAGGCCCCAGTTCTAATCATTAAACATGGAACGTTGTGGTAAGCTTTTATTGCAAAGGATTCTATGGCCCTTTTTACCCCTTTACCCCTTTTATAATTATTGGGGAAAAATAAAAGAAAATTAAATTTACATGGTTAGAACTGGCGCAAAACCTGACTGAAGAGCTGCATCTCTAAACCAGTTTTTTTGACAGCCCAGCAGAACAGTGCCAATACATTGCACAGACAACTGGAAGAGGAGGAAGGTTTTGGAACAGACTCCCGTTTACAGGTCCTTGGCTGGAAGAGGCTGGATAAAATACTGCATTGTAAGCAATATAACAAACTGTACTTCTTGCAGGCAGTGGTGCCTCTGGCACTCATTATTTTTGACCACATCCATTTATTGGCTGATGAACACAAATGCACTGATTGCTTCCTCTCTGAAAGTCTAACCTAGCATGGCAGTTTTTGCCAGGCATAGTGGGGAAAAGAATAACAAATTGGGTGGGTCTTCTCTATTGGGAATTAGACAGGAGTAATTTGGGGTTTAGATTCTTCTTTATTTTAAACTTGAAGAGGGATATCCCTTTCAGATGAATTTGATTTTAAAAGATAAATTTCAAGGCTTCTTTTTCCCTCTTTCCATTTTATAATTGAATATCAAGGGGAAAACTGTCTATAGTTGTCAGCCATTTTTCTGTGGTCATAAACTCTTCAGACACTATCCTCTATGCAATTTTTACCATCTGCTCTGCTAGTGACCATTACCACCCCCATTACTAAAAACCACACACATAACATTCCATTACATACCCCAAAACAAGTGCAAGACTAGCAGACCCCACACTACTCTTGCTTGTTGTTTTGGGTCCAGTTTTCTTTGCTTCATTTGTGTTGGTGCTGGGAGGGTGAAGTTGGGTTTGGAATTTGGCAGGATTGCATTTCTTCTGACATCCCAAGTTGCCATAGTCTAGTCTCATCCATCCCACAGCTATCCCAACGGGTGAGGAGAGGTAAGCTGTTGCACTAAGGAAGGGACTCTTCCCATGGCTTTGTAGAGCAGCTAAAGCTTACTCCGTTCTATTTCTGCATTAATGGGCCATTGGCAATTGCACAGTTTAGGCTTCTCTGTTCTTCCCTGGACAGCTGCCTTTGCAATCCAACTGGCTTCAAGTGGCCCCCCTCCCTCCTTGAGGTGATCTTTGTGCCTGTATTTCTACTTGATACTTAGTATCTTAGTTAAATTTATATTGTTGAAAGTCTTGTTTAAAAGTAAAAAAAGTAGTGATAAGCTACCTGTATGTTCCATTTTCTGGTTGTATTGGAACTCTTTAAACTGTAATTTTTTTTTAAATAGCTTCCAAAATAGTGAAACTATTGAATGGTTAATCGGGAGAGGGGGACAGTTTGGCTTTTGCAGTAACCTGTAACCATTGGTTATTTTTATATTCTGTGGTGTTAAGTGCCAAAGTTATATCAATATATGTTGGCCATGCTCAGTTACCAACTGTGCACAGAAGAGTGAGTGGGTGGGTGGGTGAGTGGGTGGCATTAACGTTGGATCCAAGTTCACAGAAGATTGCTTTCCTTAATATCTACAGTCCTCACCATCTTAAAGACCCCTCTTTAAAAAGAAAAGAAAAAGAGAAAAGAAACAAAAGTTTCTATTTTTAATATGAGCCAGCAGCGACTACAGTTTGTTCTGTTGCTTACAGTTACCCATAGGATTAAGACTATTGTCATTACAAATGAAAAACTCAATAGCCAATGGTGACTAGTGCAAAATAGACTAGGGTACTTTCCCACTAACTTTTTTTTTTTTAATATATGTGTAATTTTATAAGGTACTCCTCTTGCTCATAGAAAATTCTCTTTTGACTGGAACATTCCAAATATATAAAGTTTCAACTTTTATTTTAGAGCCTTAGAAATGGGGCCTTTCTGTGGAACAGTGATAAGACAGGTACTACTGTACTAAGGTTAATTTTTTAACGTGGCCCTTCTCTCCCATTTCCTTCAAAAGTGTCATGAAGAAACATCTCACTTCTACCCGCCCCCCCCCCACTTTAATACCACCTGGGTGGTATTAACCTATTCTTGAAGCTTGATGTCCGTAGTAGAGGTTTGATCTGTGTTCTTTTCATAGTTGGAAAACTGAAAATGTAAGACATCAGTTTCTTTGAAGAGAAAATGTTCTGCAAGAACAGTAGCTGCCATTATCATCATTCTGAAAAACTATTTTACAGTGGTTGTTAGCAGATATAATGGCTAGCTAACACACTTTAATCGTACAGGTCATGGAGAGCTCATTAAGTTGTATTGAATAACTTCAAAATATGTTAAGGTACTTTTCATTACTTAAATAATAGGTATACATTTTAGCTTCTAAGGTAAATTCTTGATAGAGCTGTCTTCAGTCATCTCCTACATTGTGGCTTGTGACCCACTGCAATTCCTTGAAAATTTTTTATATTAAGTAATGGCAGTGGAGGAAATAATTCCAAATCTCTTGCATATGCTATTGTGGGTAACTTAAATTCTGAGTATGAGGGTTTGTTTCTTAGTTCATCTTCAGTCTGGATAACCCATGATAATGAGCTAACGGAAGGAAGGCTCAAACAACTGAAGGAAAATATGTATTTTAGCTTATTAAATGTTTCAAGTAAAATCCTTGTAAGGTTTGCATTCAAAACTGCTCACTAAATATTTTCTGTTAACTGTTAAAGAGGCTGGTTAACATTTCAGTAGTTAATGTGTAGGTAGCCAGTACATGACTCTACGGGCCGGAATAATTCCTCTGTTCTTTTTAGTAAAATTACCTTGGAAGCCCCGTTTTGCTCTGATGAAGAACTATTTGATCTTAGAGATTTTGTATTTAAAATTTGTTGGGTGAAAAAGCTTTTTCTTCCATTCTAAGTTAGTGAAAGTAAGAGTTGGAATATGTATTACCTGCTTTCAAGTACTCTGTGATTTAGCTAAGAAGTTAGGTTTTCTTTGGCTTTTATTCTCAATATCAGATAGCAGTAGGTACATGTATACAGTCTTGTGCTGTTGTGTATAAATAGTAATTGAGAGATTTGACTTCTTTTACTCTTTTTTTCTTCTTGAGCTTATAATAGTACCGCTTTGATTACTAATGTTACAGAATGATGTTCTTTACTACTGTTGGCTTTCATATGCCTGGTATTAAACATTACTAGTTAATTGAATTTAAATATATATAATTATTTACATATATTTATATATCATAAATATATTATATATATATTTATATATGCTTATATATTTAGAATAGATAAATTTTAATCTTTAACTCCAAGAAACAAAGGAAGATACTGAAATTTCCATTTCATGTGTGAGATATCCATTTAACTTAAGTAAATTTGAAATCCATCCTATTACATTCTTTATTTTCTGCTGGACATTATAATTACCTCCTGGCTATTTCTTGTAATGTAAAAGCATTTCTCATTCCCTCTAGTTATATCACTTGCATAAGCATAGTTGACTTTTCATATGTTTGTCTTAATATAACCACTTAGTGTTTCAAACTTTCTTTTGCTTTATTTTAGGGTTTAAAAAAATTCCTATCAGAGAAGCACCTTTATGTGCCTAACAGCTTAGCTGTTTCTCTCCCAGCTGATAAATGGCAAACTATTTCTGGTAGAGGTGTTAACCTCTTGACTCTCAGTACCTGTCTGTCACTGTCCTGCAGCAAAGCTTTGACTGTTTGTGTTTTTTTTTTCTTGTGGGTTTTATTTCTTTTGGCATAATGTGTGACATTTTGGTTTTTGTTGTGGTGTTTCTGACTCTTTGTGCCTTTCCTTTTGTGTTTGTTTTCCCTCCTTTTCTCAGTTTGCAGCGGGGCCTCGACCTGCCCATCATCAGGTACTGTACCCTTGCCCCTTCACTATTACCCTTAACTAATAGGTGGGGGCTTTAGTAGTTTCTGACTCTTAGAATGCTGCCATTCCATGGACCCACTCAAACCAGTCTTTTCCGGAGTAGCTTCGGTCTGAGGTAATGCACTTCTTTTTGTATTTCACAGCATTTTGTTATTAACAAACCAATTTCCTTCTGTTTATTACACAGTTTAAAAATAATAGAGTTTTTTTACTTTCCAAAAAGTAATTGCTCTGAATTTAGAGGACCTTGAAAATGTTTAGATATATTAAGCCATTACAGATTTTGTGGATACCTGTATTAAGTTTAACTGAATGGAATAGGCAACATTCTAAGGGTTTTCTGTTAACATCCTGATGTAACTTGTATTGATGTGTATAAAATAGCATAAGTATTTCTAAAACCACTTAATCTCAGTTACTAACTTAGACCTAATAACAGATTCATTAACAATAATATACATTCATTTGCTGCATAGAATTATCTTTATTCTTAGGATATATAGAAAATAGATACCTTATTTAGTTTTAATATTTTTAGCCTATTTGTTCTTTTAAATGAAGTAATTGTATAAATTAAAATTTCAAAAATGTATATGCAGACACTAGTTTATTTAGCAGGAATATACTAGAAGGGATGGTTTGGGAGAAAGAAAAAGACTTGCAGAGTTTTTTCCCCAAAGTGTTCTGAAACATTTTCTCATTCTGTAGTAGAAAGAGCCTACTAAATTCTAAATCTGATAGATCTGGGTTTATATTACCAGTCTACTGTGTAACCTACCAGCTGAGTTAAGCAGTTCTTTTTCTGAGCCTCAGTTTCCTCATATGTAAAATGGGGTAAATACCCTTTACATCACAGATAATATATGTAAGTCAGCTACCATAAAATAAGCAGCCAGGAAGGGTTGGCTGTTTTTAATATCGTCATGCAACTTGGTATGGTTTGATAAAATGAGAGGAATATTACCAGCGTTTACCTGTGGTATCATATTTAGAATTCTTATTACTGAGTAAATGGTTATTGTTTAATTGAAGCCTTTCATTATGTAGCAGTGATTTAATACAAAGCTCTACTTCTCAAAATACAGTCTTTCCAATTTGGACGATGTAAAAGCCAAGCAGATTCTGAGGTGTTAAAGACATTTTGCAGGAGAACTCAGAGGTGGTTGTATGAAGTAGATGGCAATTCTTTGGATTTGATAAAGAAAACTCAGGGGTATCTTTTACTTGATAGAGATAGCATAGTTAAAATACTTTAAGAGCTTGGACTTTGATGTCAGCTAGACCTAGATTTAACTCTTCCTTATTAACTGGATGTTCTTGGGCAATCTACTTACTGCTCTCAGCCTTAGTTTTCTCATCTGTAAAATGGGGGCAGTATCAATACCATCTCAGGACTAATGTGAAGAGTAAATGAGATAATACAAATAAAATGATTAGCAGAGTGACATATACTACGAATCTAGGGGATAAGATTACTAATAATTAAAAAAATAGATAATCTCTGAGGTAAAAAGATTGATTATACATTTTTTTGGTAACAGATCTAGTCAAGGGCCATAAAAAAGGCAGGGTTAGCATTTCAGTCAGGGGTAAAGCTAGTTACTCCTGACAGAAAGTTGGAAGATCTCTGTTCAAGAAGCAGAGTAAAAAGAAACTAGTCATTCAGTAAAAAGGTCTCTGAGCTCCTTCGTATAAGGCTGTTTCTATTACTTGGGTTCAGTTGCAGTGGTCCTCAGGTAGGGAAGTTGTATTTAAGCCTTTATATATTGTCATCTTTGGGAAAATCTGTTTGTTTGTTTTTTTAAGAATACCAGGTGTGCCTTTTTAAAAAAAATTTATTTATTTAAATTTATTTATTTTTGGCTGTGTTGGGTGTTCGTTGCTGTGCGAGTACTTTCTCTAGTTGTGGCAAGCGGGGGCCACTCTTCATCGCGGTGCGCAGGCCTCTCACTATCGCGTCCTCTCTTGTTGCGGAGCACAGGCTCCAGACACGCAGGCTCAATAGTTGTGGCTCACAGGCCTAGTTGCTCTGTGGCATGTGGGATCCTCCCAGACCAGGGCTCGAACCCGTGTCCCCCGCATTGGCAGGCAGATTCTCAACCACTGCGCCACCAGGGAAGCCCGGGAAAATCTATTTTTTAAAACTTTCTTCTGAGCCTAAAGGTTTGTGATACATTTTGTCTTTATTTAATTCCAACAACCAAGGTAAACTGTAAGAAATCTTCCTGAGAAAAGGTTAATTTCTATGCTGAAATCATTTTTCATGTGTAATATGTCTCAAAGAAAAGTATTGGCAGATGATCCTTCATTTATTTGTAGGATGGTGCATGTGAAATTACAGCATGTTTCAACCATTAAAAAAGGAGAACTCGATATGCATATATATTTATTATTTATCTATTAGCAAGAAACCCACACTAGTTTTTTGGGGGTTTTTTTTGCGGTATGCCGGCCTCTCACTGTTGTGGCCTCTCCCGTTGCGGAGCACAGGCTCCGGACGCGCAGGCTCAGCGGCCCTGGCTCATGGGCCCAGCCGCTCCACGGCATGTGGGATCCTCCCGGACCGGGGCACAAACCCGTGTCCCCTGCATCGGCAGGCGGACTCTCAACCACTGCGCCACCAGGGAAGCCCCCCACACTAGTTCTTGAAGATGGGTTCTTGAGATGCAGCATAAATCCAGAGCATTGCTTTTGGATACAAAAACTTCGGGTAGCTGGCCGCTTTTACTCTGGTATTCTTCCTTCCTAAGTACAATTAAAATTCTTTTCCTTATACCTCACAGAATTAAGTGAGTAAGGAAATACATAACCTTGGCTCCGGCTGCTGCAGTAGTAGCTACCTTGGAGAAATAGAGAAGGGGAGAGTGTGGTTGAAGTGACACTGCTGAGCAGCATGTAGTTGAACCAGTGTTGTGGAACAGCATGGAGTACACTGTTACGAAGAATTTGCTGTCTTGTATCCATGAACGTAGGAGCTGGTTCAGCTTATTTCCCTGTGGAGTTGGTATTGGCATTTTGGATGGAATAACCGGTTATGAAAAACTGCCCTGTATGTTGCAGTTCCTTTAGCAACTTTTGGGCCATACATGCCAGTGGAATTCCCCCAGTGACGATTTAAAAAAACAAAACAAAGTAGACCTTCCTACATTTCCAGATACACTCTGTGGAGGTGATGCTATTTCCCATTTAAGAATCCCTGGCCGAAGTCTGTATTTAAGAGATCTTCTCCTCAAACCTAAGCCAAATAGAGACCTAAACCCTAAGAGGTTCATGGAGAAGCATGGATTCATGCTCATAATACAAAATAAGACATATAGAGGCTTGCATAATGAAAGCAATACAGTTGATAACAAAAGTTGAGTGGTATACAGAAAATACATTTTTTAAGGGAAAACATCTTTGTCCTGGGATATTTTTAGTTTGTTGTGATTAAGACTCAAAGTTGAAGGCCCAAATGGTTTTTTCACCTACGGCTGTTTGCTTTGGCCAGAAGGAATTAAATCAAGGGTTAGAGTTAGTCTTGACTAGTTAGAATTAGTGAATAGATTTCTCATTTCTCCTTTATTACATTATTCATCAGTGACTACCTTTCCAATCATATGTCCTTTCATGCTTTGATCTTACTTTTTTTACAAAATAATTTGATGCTGGATGATGTTTCCTATGATTGATGATTCTAAAGTCCCATAGTAAATACATAACTTCTCATGGATGTTTAGTAACCATTGGTTCTAGAAACTGTTGACTGAATATAATGCACGAGGTGAGTGTTGTGAGTTCAGTTTTATTTGGGGAAAAATGAGGACTGTAGCCTGGGAGACAGCATCTCAGATAGCTCTGAGAAACTCCTCCAAAGAGGTAGAGGGGGGGAAGGTCAGTTATATATGTGATTTTGGTGAAGGAGGAGTACATGTAATCAAGCACACATTTTTTTGCAGAAGGTTGCTGCTAGTCTCGTGGGGGTTACTGCTAGTCACGAGGAGCAGACGTCACCATGAATGATTTTAGTGCTTTTCTAGATTTGAGGAGATGCAAGTATTGGGCTCATAAAATCTTCTGAAAATATCTATCTAAAGGCCTGTTCTGCCAGTTTTTCCCCAGAGCACAGAGGGCCTCATTCCTGATCTCCACCCTGAACTCCTTTCAGTGTGTGTTGAAGGTCAGCGGCTGCAGCAGCTTGTGATTTAATCCTGGTAGAGGCAGATGACAGGTGCCAATTTTTAGTTGGCAAAATGATGCAAAAAAAAAAAAAATCAGTAGTTATTTAGATGAGCTATTTGAAGGTAATTGCTTGGGAAAAGAAAACTAATAATCTAGAACCTATATATTTTTTCTTTGTAAAATGAAGTTATCAGAATTGAAATGAGACAAATAACAAGATTTTGGATGGTAAACATTTTTAGTTTCATACAACCAAGAAACTGCTACAGGATGTGTATGTTTCTTGGAACTGCTTTTATTTAGATGATCTTTATGTGTGGCCAACCAGGGCTCTTTTTGAGTCCCTCAAGTCAGGGATATCAAGTTCTAATTAGTATTATGTCAGCCACATCATCTTCCTGGTACAATTAATTTTTGGCTTTTGCAGGGTTTCTTTAGATTAATAAGGATGTTCTATTCTTTTTGCATTTTATAATCTGAAGAGAGCTTTAGCTTAGAATACAGTTTTCTTCAAAGGTAAAAGAAAGTAGTCCTAAGTTATTTTATATGCAGAACACTCTTGGCTTTAGAAATGTGTCAACTATTTTTATTCTGATATTTGAAAATCCCAAGGTAATTAGAAACTGAAAGAACAGAATGTACACCCAGAATTAAAACAAGTGACTTGGTATAATGTAGATCTGGCTTGTGTTACTAACTTCATGTCTTTGGTCATTGAAGTTTGTGTAATTGTGGTTTAAAGTTACTTATGTTCCTGTCCTTATTTTACTTTTGGATTTCACAAGAAATAGCAAACGTTGGTTACACTCTATGGCTGAATAGTCTTTGCGTTATGAGGAAAACCAGGGAATTGGTATTTTAAAGTGTTTGTGGAACAAAAACATTTTGCAGTATGTTGATATGTGATTTTAGGTCACATAATGTTCAAATTAATTGGATTTAGCTTAAACAAATAATAAGCTTCATTAAAAAACAGTGTTTGGCATCAAGGAGTATGTTACCTGGGGCAAGCATTGAAACTATGCATGTTTTCCTATTGTAGTTTGGTTCTTTCTGCAAAAAGATTTAAAAAAAAGAAACAGCTGGCTTATGTTTATCCCCTCCCTCCAATTATGACCTCTAAAGGTTTCTGTTCTCCAAGTTGTGCTGTTACATTTGAAGTCCTAGTCCTTGGTAGAGAAATATTTGTATTGCTCTAGACACTTTCTTAGATGTGGAAAATAAAATAAATGAAGGCTTTGGGCTTGCCTCTGGGGCCAGACCTGGCATATCAGGACCTGGCATTTAATGGATAGGAAATCTGGCCAAGCATCTATGCAGTCTCATCACCAGAACTCTTGTATTTTTCAGAGCTTGATGTAGGCCAGTGATGGGCAGTTTTATCTGGTGCCTTTCTCACAAGGAGTTGTAGGATTGCAGCAGAGACAGTGAAGAAAATATAGGCTGGGGGTTGGCATAACTGGGATTCAGTCTAACCTTTTCTGCAGACTAACCTTGGACTTCAGCTTTCTTATCTGTGAAATGGATAAAATATGCTTACAAATGATGTTATATTGAGGTGTTATAATAACAATGTTTCCTAAGGGTATTGTGGCGAATAAAAGTACCAGCCTGTCACAGTGCCTGACACATAATAGGCCCTTGATAAGTGTCAGTTTCCTTTAGCAGTGAGACAGCCTACCTTTCCCCTTTCCCAAGCTATTTTTACCTATGAATGAAGTGTTCTCCAAGGATGCTTGTTTCCCAGACTCTGCATTATGATCTGATAGAACACTTTCTTCTTCCTGACAGAATCCTTAAGGGTTTCTTTCCTCCATCTGACATAATCCTCTATGGTAACACTGTCTAACAGAACTTTCTGTGATGAAGAAACTCTTCTGTATCTGTGCTGTTCACTGTAGTAGCTACTAGCCACGTGTAACTATTGAGTGCTTGAATTGTGCATTGTGGCTGAAGAACTGAATTTTAAATTAAATTTAATTTAAGTAACTAAATGTGGCTAGTGGCTACCTGTTGGACAGTTCAGCTATAGGGCTTACATTTCCTAATTCTTAGTGAAACTAAATTATGTGATAATATGTGTTACATGCAGGAAAACAAAGAATTTTACATGAATAACCTTCATTATAAATTGTTGTAAGTCAGCAGAATATCTGATTGATACTTGAATGATATCCCATTATATGGACTCTTTACTACTTGTCCCTTTCTAACTTGTCAGAAAATCATAGCACTGACATTTTTCTTAAGTACTTAATTTTTTTTTAAAGATATTAACCTAAAAAAATTTTTTTAATTAATTTATTTTTGGCTGCATTGGGTCTTCTCTAGCTGCTGTGCGCGGGCTTTCTCTAGTTTTGGCGAGCGGGAGCTGCTCTTCGTTGCGGTGTGCGGGCTTCTCATTGCAGTGGCTTCTCTTGTTGCAGAGCACAGGCTCTAGGAGTGCGGGCTTCAGTAGTTGTGGCGCACGGGCTTAGTTGGTCTGCGGCATGTGGGATCTTCCCAGACCAGGGCTCGAACTCGTGTCCCCTGCATTGGCAGGCAGGTTCTTAACCACTGTGCCACCAGGGAAGTCCCAACCTAACAAATTCTTAATTGAGATTCTTACTGTTTACCCCTCCAGTAGGTTGAACTATATCTGCAAAAAGCTGGGGATTTCAGAAACATATTTTTCATATGGTTTTTATTGCTTTGCAAATTAATAAGTACTCAGTGGTTTTTGACATAGGAGGAACTAATGTGATTGAATAAGATTTTTCCTGGTTACTGAAAATGAATAGGTGTTTTTCAAAGAATTTCTGGTTATTATATAGTTTTTTAGAGATATTTTTGTCTTTTGATGATTCGAGAGAGCGAAGTCATGAGAAAATGATATATTCTAATTAATAGCATCTGGGTAATTCCCTGGTGGTCCAGTGGTTAGGACTAGGTGCTTTCACTGCCAGGGCCTGGATTCAATCCCTGGTTGGGGAACTAAGATCCTGCAGGCTGCACAGCATGGCCAAAAAAAAAAAAAAAAAAAAAAAATTAACAGCATCTTCAAAAAGCATTTATTACCATTGTTATTGGCCAGGAAACTTTGGTAAAGCTGTAATTACTATGTCTTTAGAAGGATTTTCCAAGAGGTAACTTTTTCCTTCTTGCTTCTAGAGTGTTTCTGTGAAGGTCAGCAATCTTAAGTACCCTATAAATTCACCCTATGTTTTAAATGTATCCTAGCCCTTTGGAGCTACCCAAAGTACCACCTCAAATGAGGGCTGTCATCTTCCTCTGCTGTTTTCCTGGCATACTAGTGGACCATTGAAAGATAAAAGACTAAACAGATTGAAATCCAGTTTTGAGATGATACGTTGTACAAGGTTCTTTTCTCCTTACCTGTCCCGTTTCAGCATCTTTTATCAGTGACTTGGATTAATGCCGTGCCTGTCAAATTTGCCGATGGTCATGTAGTTTTGATATCGCATGATGTATTTAGAATCCAAAAAAAAAATCTGTGTAATCTGAAATGATGGGTTGAAATTAGCTAGATAAATTTTCAAAGGAATAAAACACTAGATTCCTATATGAACTTCAAAACACAACTATAAGAGTACACACAGAAATGAAGAGCATGACTTACTGCCAGGTTATATATAAAGAATATTAAAGAATTTTAGATGATTGTAACTCAGTACTAATTGGTAGTAAAATGTGGTTGACAAAAGAGCTCCTGTGATCCTGTGATTCTTGTTCATTAATGGAAACAGAGTTGGCCAGAATAAAAGAGATATATTGTTTCTTTACTCAGCAACAGATATTTATTGAATGAGGGCCTGGTATGGTCTGGGCAGACCTGGATATTTAGGTTTGGCTCTCTACTTTGAGAACTTTGAACAGTGGGAGAAGATTGAGAAAAAAGAGTTAGCTGGTTAGGGAATTTAAAAATCTTGGTTGGAGGGAGGGGGGATGGAGGGTGGTGATTGGCTTGGAACAAAAAATGGTGATGTGTAAGTTGGCAGTGATGGCAGTCTTCAGATAACTCAGAGGTTTGTCACTCCTGGAGAGGAAGGATTTGACTTTGATGTGATTTTGGGGGGATAGATGTCAGACCAGAGGGTAGATGATACAGAGGGATAGACTTGGAGCCAGTAGAAGGAGAGACTCTTGCAGTGTCAGAACTCCATTTAACAATGAAATGGAACTGTGTCCTGAGTTGCTAAAGTCTCATAACCTCAAAGCATGTCATATAAGAGATTCAAACTTTAGGTATATGGTTAGACTAAATGGCCTGTACTGTCCTTCCAAAACAGGATAGTTTGATTCTTTTAATGATTCTTCAGTACTCAGTGGAGAGGAAGAAGGATTCAGAAGCATTGCAAGCAGTTTGGGAAAGCCTGTTCACATCCACACACTCTTTTCAATAAGCTGTGGTTTGCTGCCATGCCTACCGACTATTAAATCTAATTCTGTATTTACAATTGAATGGTTAGGAGGGAGTACAAAAAAGAGAATCCATTTCTTTTTATTTCTTTGCATGTCCAACCGTTACACCTTTTCTAGTCCTGGAGATATTAGAACCTCGTGTGTGTGCGTGTTTGTGTGAGTGAGAGTGAGTGAGTGAGTGAGAGAGAGAGAGAGAGAGAGAGAGAGATGGTGTACTTTATAAAGGGAAAGACAAGCTCCAAATAGCCTTTCATAGTAAAAATCTTAGTGCAGTGAAGTTGAGTAAAAGTAGGCCTCTTAATTGTACCAAGGATAAAAAAGCATATGAACAAGTTTCAGTTACTCCAAGGGAGATAGAGAATTAGAATCTTGTAGGTAGGAGAAATTTGTTTTCCTGAATGATAAACATGAATTTCATGAGGTGACTGATGGAGTGTTTTTCTTACCAGAAATCAATTACGATTGAGGGATCTGCTACCCATCAGTGTAGTTAGATAAACGTCCTGCCACATCCCTTCAGCCTTTGAAAAGAAAAGATTTCTTCTGACTCATGTCACTTGTTTGAAATTATGAGGAGTGTTCCATTTCATGAGAGTTAGAGTGTGTAACAGTTAAAAGTACAGGCCCAGAACCTGAATGTGTTTAAGTTACACATGGCAGACCTTTAGGAAGTTACTTAATCTCCCTGTCCCTCAATTTCCCCATATGTCTAATGGTGGTGTTAAAAATAGTACCTGCCTTAGAGGTTTGTTGTGAGGATAACTTAATATATTGATACATGTGGAGTGCTTAGAGTGGTACCCAGTAGCTTAAAGTACTATATGAATCTTCATTGTTGTTATTTAGTGTTCCTGTTTAATACAAGTTTCTACTTAGCTTCAAAGCTGAAATCTTAGTTTATATTAAAAAAAATATGGTATGTCCACATAACCACAAATTTTGTGTTTTACTGGCTTGGCTGTATGTTGACATTAAGAGTATCATTAGAAACGTTTGTTTGTTTCTCTTTCAGAGCAGCTTAAGTAAACAGTCTTATCCTATTCAGAAATCTCCTTGAATAAAATGTAATCTCAGTTATTCTAGACAGGCTGGTTAAAAATTCCAGCAGAGCAGTTGGAAAATAGTGGTGAGAGAAGTATTTATGGGAAAACTTTACCCATGTCTATTTTTCTTGTTCTGCATAAGTTAATGGACTAGTTTCCTCTCTCTCTCTCCCCCTCACCTCCCCGTAACACCATGTGTCTTAAGGCAATAAGTACTCTGACAAAATTTGTTGGTAATATAACCACAGTGGATCATCACCTGTATCGGTTTGATACTCTCCTTGTCTTGCCTGCCCTCTAGAGTTCATGGAAAAGATTCTTACAGAATTAATCTTTTTATCCACTGTGGCTCACATCTAGTAGTGCTCAGTAAGTTGAGCCAGGTGAATGACCCTCCTTTCCTTGAGTCCTGTAACAGTTTTGTGGCTCCTGTGTTATATACACCGAGTTATAAAAATGGTTAAGTTCATTCCTGAAATGTGTTCACAGCTCACATTGATGAATAATAGATTCTGTCTGCTATGTAATTAGGAGAAGTGAAGTCTAGCCTGGAAAGTTTACTAGTCCAGTGTTCCTGGTTGCAAATGACAGAAATTCTTGTGTCTGTCACCAAAACTGTGTCCGTGGAGATAACTTGAAGACTATTGCTGTCATTGTGACCCAGCCCAGGATCCTACGTTATCACCCTTGCCTCTTGTATTTTCTTTTCCTCTTCACCAACTACTCTCTGTAGTTTCCCCCATCTGGTTTCCCCATTCACTCCATTCTCCTGCTATACCTTACTGTCTGTTGCTTTTCTGTGACTTACTCTCTTTAGGGCTTTCTTTCCCTTGGGGTATGAGGGCTGAATGGGGATGAGCCTTGGGCACTGGATCCCAATTCTTCCAATTCAGCACAAGATGACAAGTTACTTCCTACCACCTGTGGGTAGCTTGATGCTTAAGAGTAGGATATGATAAGACCTGAGTGGGCCCAAAGGTCAAACTTGCAGTTATTTGGACCAATAGCAACACTCATGTCTGGAATTGTGAGACAACTCAAGAGACTTTGGAGCTAGACAGCATTTTTAGAGTATTGCTATATTTCCCCATTTTAAAGCTATAAGTGGCCTCTTATATACCTGGTTAACTGAAAAGAGCAAGTTTCTGTCATGTGGAGCCTGGCAAAAGTTGAAAGGTTTAGGTATTTCTTAGGACTTTTGCAAACTTAAAAGTAACAAATGGCACTTCTACTGTTAACTCTCATCTCCGTTGAAGATGGAGAGCAGATCATAGAGACGCTTAATAACTTATGCTGAGTCATATCATGGGGGAGAGCCAAGAGTAGGAATCAGTAGATCCAATGGTACTTGTCCACTAAGCATACATTTCCTTTCAAGCTGTTAATACTTTTGGCTACTATTAGAGTATTTTTGCCACTGGATTTATTTACTTTTGATTAAATGTCATTCGATTCTTCCGTTTCTTGTGCCCTTGAATTCTCAAGTAGAGAATTGTCATTCTGATTTTCTAATCTTCTTTCTTCTCCTATTATTACTAAATAGAAAGATATTTTTGTTGAGCTGCATGCTATGTCCTACCCCTTCCTACTGATCTATAAGCTTTTCCATTGGCTTTCTTTCTGTTTCCTGCTGCTTTCTTGCTTCATAATTGAAGGGAGGATTCAGACCCATCCAGGTAACAAACTACTGGTTCTGCATGGCCTCTTTATTTCTATATTCTCTTATTATTATTATTAGAGTGAGATTGATTGTCTGCTGATGAATACACGCATTCACGGTGGGAATTTACTATTGGTATATTGTTTCAAGGCTTTTAAGCCTGCAGCGAAAACCATAAACAACCACAAGTACCGGTTACCATTTGAAAGATTTGAGATGTGCTCCTTCCAGACCATTCTCAAGCCTGTCTAGATTTTCCACTTTTATTGCAAACTATTTGAGAAAGCAAAATTGGGTTCAGTTTAGTATGAGATTGCCACTGTTTGCAAAATGAAGGCTTTTCGTATCATGTGACAATTAGCGTGTGACAACCCTACAGATGGTTTTAGTTTAATTTGACCTTGATAAACTGAGATGAAGATTTTTATGTCCAGCAAGATTTATTGTTATTCTAAATACTTTATAAATGACTTGAATGGTAGTTTTTTACGGGACTACTTTAATTTTTAATAAGTTGATAATGAGCTATCTACTCTTTATGAAAGAAGCAATGCTTTTATACAACAGAACAACTTTTAGAGCGATACCAACTATCCCTTTTGTTATATTTTACCACACATTTTAAAATTAATAATTTGTGGTGTGGAATTTTTAGCTTAAATTAGCTGAGATTTCATTTTAAAAGTGAGGCTGCCCTACTGTTTTCAAATGAGTGACAGCATTGACCAAAGCGTGAATCGGTGTGGCTGTGCCTCGTGTGGAATGCTTTTTGTGAACCCAGATATAGGCAATTAAGTCTCTCTTTATGTATGTTGTATTTCTAATTCAAGTTGATAAGACTTTTATAAGTGGAAAAAAGGAGAAAGCTCAAGATAGTAAAATTTATATACTGCCCTTTGTAAAAAATACATATATATATTTTTTTCTCCCCTCCTCAGTTTTTCCAGAGGCCTCAAATACAGCCTCCTAGAGCTACCATCCCGAGCAGCAGTCCTTCCATTCGTCCTGGTGCACAGACACCCACTGCAGTGTATCAGGCCAATCAGCACATCATGATGGTTAACCACCTGCCCATGCCGTACCCAGTGCCCCAGGGTCCTCAGTACTGTATACCACAGGTAAAGTAATCTCTCAGATCCGTGTGGTCCATCAGCAGAGTGGGGATTAAGTCAGATTCTCATCAGAGGGAACAGGGAGGGTGGCTGGTAGCTTTGGTTTTTAGTGATGTGTGAACTTTTCTGTTGGATATAAGTCTAAGCCATTTTGTCATTTTTCATAATATCATAAGGAGATATTTCTTCATCTCTTAAAATTTTCTAAGATGATAGAGAAGTTGTTTTTGTATCCTAGCTTTCTCCCAATCCCTTACCCACAGCCAGCTGCTCTAAAATAGAGTCTGTAACTACCTGTTCCAGTAATACCATTCAGTGTCATTGAAAGCGATCAGCCTGAAATAATTTTACAATGAGCTGATGTCCGCCTGTGCCCTGATTTGCTGTGTGGCTTTACCTAAGGCGCACCTTTTCTTTCATCCTCATTACATCTTTTTTTTAATTGAAGTACATTTGATATACAGTATTGTGTTCGTTTCAGGTACGCAGCAAAGTGATTTGGTTAGACATATGTACATTCATTTTCTTCAATTCTTTTCCATTATAGGTTATTACAAGATACTGAATATAGTTCCCTGTGCTATACAGTAAATCCTTGTTGTTGATCTACTCATTGCATCTTAATGGCAAGCAGGTGTTTTGAACACGTTTAACAAAGTGGCTTTACCTCCTTTAAATGATTCTCTTACACACACATAGACGCACGTGCGCGCGCACACACACACACACACCCCTCTACACCTTTATTTTTCCATAGTAAGCTACCTTCATGTTACTTCCTAAATGTCTGTAACCCCTCTCTTGCAGTACCGTCATAGTGGCCCTCCGTATGTTGGGCCCCCACAGCAGTATCCGGTTCAGCCACCAGGGCCAGGTCCTTTTTATCCTGGACCGGGACCTGGAGACTTCCCCAGTGCTTATGGT